>NW_026512754.1:257500-387780 GCF_027579735.1 Bombina bombina
TCAAAACCCCCAATCTTACAGATGAGATTTGAGAGAGGTCACTGGCCGTTGTATTGGGTACTTGTAAAGTGCGGCTAATCACCCGTAAGGGTCTCAAGGCACTGCTCATTTTATCGAACTCAGAAGGATGAAAGGCTGAGTGGACCTCGCTGGGGATCGAACCTGCAACCCTTGGGTTGCTACAGAGCTCAGCCACAGTGCATTAGCATGCTGAGCTATCTGTCCGGCCGTTTATGAAGATCCGATGCTGGCAGTGCCAACGTGCCTAGTTTTCATACATTACATTCATACAGATACTGCTGGGCCAGGCATACTAAAAGACTGTGTACAGTTCACTGCTTCCCTAGAGCAATGGAGAATCTTGATCAGTTCTCTGTTTCCATATTTGGCTTTTATAATATTTTGGAATAAAGTTTGAACTGTTTTTTAAGTTAAGAAAATATAATTTCTTTGCTTGTTGTAGGGGTGATTCTAGAACATGAACTTTGTGGTCCAAATATTGACCATAAAGCAAAATATCAAGGTAGCAGGCTGCAGGCTGATACTTTTGGTGACCTAATGTTACTAATTGTTCCTGTCTGAACATGTAAATATAGATGATAGATCTTGCAACTTTAGGGAAACTGGTACTTTTGAACCTTGGGGGTTCTACTGTATTTAATTGGAGTGCATAGTTCTACTCTAGGTTAAAGTCAGGCTTGAGTTTTGTTAAGTGAGTGAATACACACATGTTCTCACAATTCAGATTTGCATACCTCTCTGTGATTGGCATAGGGGCAGACCTGGAGAGAAGCTAATACTAGCATAAGATATCCTGCTATGCCATATTTAGATGTAATTGTTAGCATTTAAAGAACTTTAATTTTCATTTTAATACTATGCTTTAATTATTCTGTTTAATTAGTATGACACTTCCATAAAAAAAAAAATATATCCGACTAATGGTTCTGCTAAGGTCAGTAGTAGAATAATGGTGAGTACACAATACAGCCGGAGGTAGAAGCACACGTCAGTCTTACCCTGGTTTGTAACAGCCCTCAGCTGTAAGTGCAACAAAAAAGTATGGGGTTAAGGGTGAAAAGACCCCAATTTGCTCTTTCTTTGCATATAAACTTTTAATCTTGAAAGTTATTTAATGACAGAACTGGGACAACCATAAGTTTAAAATATGAATGTATTAAACTACACTAAAATATAAGGAAAGTGTAACCATAATTATGATGTGTACAAAGCTTACTACTACAGTATATCCAAATTGCATACAAAACCTGCATTACTTGAAGTTTAACTAAATTTGATTTGTTTTTTAATATCATTTATATAATTGCAGAGGGATATGGGAGTTTGTTATCTTTGTGACCAAAAAAGCAATAAATACACTTTGATAGAAAATGTATTAATCATTGGTAATTTAAACAGTATTGCTATCATGCTTTATCGAGAGCACGAGATGGTCCATCTGTTAATAGAACTGATGCAGAATGAGAGTTTGAGTGATGAATATGGTGGTAAAGTAGCCATTTTAAATTTAAATAATAGGAATGACGACGACAGATTTTTTAAATATTTCCTCTATCATGAAAATATACTTTTGAGTTTTTCCAATTGATTTCATTTGTATATACTCTCTCATGATACCAACGTTTAACTATTATTCAATACCCCCTGCTATTCTTTAAACCAGGAGCTGGCAACCTTTTATAGGTGCTGTGCCAAAGTATTACTATAATGTGACCATGTGTGCCAGCCTTATCTTTTGTATAACGTTTCAAAAAAATAAAGAACAAATTCTTATATAATAATCATTCTAATAATAAAGAATGATGATCAGATTGGACTCCTGGATCTGCAGACGTTATTTTAGCCACACAACCATGTCAGTTCAGACACAGCCATATCAAACCTCACCTGGCCCTAAACTTCCTCTGTCAGCCCCTAACCTTAATTTCCCCCAAGCCTCTCCAGTTGCAATATGTTACTTTGGGTTCCATAGCAGGTAGTGTGCATGGTGCCTGTGTGGTGGAGTAAAGAGGAGCGTACCCCTGGACCTGGTTGCCCACACATAGCAGAAATGTGACAAGGGTGGAACCAAAGGCTGCATCAGTCCTAAATTATTTTTTTCTTTCGTGATTCAGATAGAGCATGCCATTTTAAGCAACTTTCTAATTTACTCCTACTATTCTTGCTATTTTTATTTAAAAAAGCAGGAATTTAAAGCTTAAAGGACCAGTCAACACAGTAGATTTGCATAATCAACAAATGCAAGATAACAAGACAATGCAATAGAACTTAGTCTGAACTTCAAATGAGTAGTAGATTTTTTTTCTGACAATTTTAAAAGTTATGTCTTTTTCCACTCCCCCTTTACCATGTGACAGTCATCAGCCAATCACAAATGCATACACGTACCATGTGACAGCCATCAGCCATTCACAAATGCATACACACTTATTCTTGCACATGCTCAGTAGGAGCTGGTGACTCAAAAAGTTTAAATATTAAAAGACTGTGCACATTTAGTTAATGGAAGTAAATTGGAAAGTTGTTTAAAATGGCATGCTCTTTCTGAATAATGAAAGTTTAATTTTTTTTGTCCCTTTAAGAGCCAGCCCATTTTAGGTTCAGCACCCTGGATAGCGCTTGCTTATTGATGGCAACATTTAGCAAACCAATAAGCAAGCATAGCCTAGGTGCTGAACCAAAAATAGACTGGCTCTTAATCTTTACATTCCTGCTTTTTAAATAAAGATAGTAAGAGAACAAAGAAAAATTGATAATAGGAGTAAATTATAAAGTTGCTTAAAATTGCATACGCTATCTGAATCATTAAAGAAAAAATGGGTTTAGTGTCCCTGTAAATATTTTAATAATTATATGGCATTTGTGGCACCTTAAATAGATATTATCCTTGTAAGCCGAAAGATAGCAACTGATTTGCAATGACAATATGTGACGTGCCACCACCATCTCATTACAAGTTAATTATTGGGGGGGGGGGGGGATGAACATTTGAAATCTGTGAATCTAATCAAGTACATCTGCCCTAATGTCACTAACAACTGAGGAGTGGCACCTCAAGTGAACCTCTACAATTCTTTGAGAATACTGAAAGTTATTTTGTGGAGCCTTGTGACAAACTGTAGAGAGCTATTATATACTGGTTACTGGGAAAACCATACTTTTTTGTTTGTTTTTTCATTAAAGTGAATGTCAATTTTGATGCTAAAGTCCCCGGTTTTTAAATTTTTTATTAAAAACAGGGGCACTTTAATTCATCAAAATTTACATTTCACTCCTGTTGTGAAAAAAACTTACCTTTTCATCTTGACAGCAGCTCCAGCTTCCTCCGGTCGTCGCAAGCCATTTCTGATGTCAGAAATGATGGATAGGTCATACTCTAATCACGGCTTCCCCCCCCCCCCCGGGGGAATCAGTGTCTGATTCAACGCTGTGATTGGAGGAAGCCGGATTCCTCATTTTAGACCCAGGAAGAGGCTTTGCAACGGGTAGAGGAAGCTGGAGCTGCTGTGAAGATTAAAAGGTAAGTTTTTTTTCTCAACAGGAGTGAAATGTAAATTTTGATGAATTAAAGTGCCCCTGTTTTTAATCGAATTTTTAAAAATCGGGCACTTTAGCATCAAAATTGATATTCACTTTAAACAGACCTTTCCCTTTGTGGCTTGTGATCCATGTGAGTAGGTGTGTTAGTGGCTGCCCTTTCATTACTATATTGCCCTGAAGTAAACATTCAATATATCACAGGGATCATTGTTTCTCAGTTCTGCTGTGCACCTGTACTATGGTAGGGAATTCCTTAGAAACTGGCCAGTGATATTTGAGAACTAGAGTTGACAAATGTTATAGAGCACTGTGGAAAAAGTGTCACCGAGACATGATATAGGGCCACAGTGAAATATCACAAGGATAATACACCATGATAAAATGTGCCAGGAAATATTTTCCTATACCTAAGTATGCCATGATAAAATGAGCCTGAGCTTAGTTGTGTATGCAATTGTTAGATGCAGAAATGTGTTTCTAATGTAAGTGGCACAATATTAAAGGGACATTGTACTGTTAAGTTTTTTTAATGTGTTCCCAATGATCCATTTTACTTACTGGAGTGAATTGTTTACAAACAGCTACTTTTTCCCTTTATTTTATCACAAGGATCAAAAGGTTGCATAGAAAGTAGGTCCAAGAGCATACTAAATGTGTGTAGATCAATGGGCTGAGGACTGGGACATCTAACTGACTCAGACTTACTGATATCCCTCACAATAAACTTAGGGCCAGATTACAAGTAGGGCCCTATTTAGTGCTTTCACTCACATGCAAACAAGGCCTGAAGTAATCTTTTAACGCATGCAGGTTAGCGTGCATATTACAAGTTGAAAGTAAATTGTTTGCACACAAGCGTAAGCTGACCGCATTAACTTCTTACACTCCAATGTTCTTTTTCTTTTTAAATATATATCTCTATATTGTGTGACAGGGTTAGAGAATGAGTGTATATTAGCAGGAGATTGGAAAGGTCACTTTTTCCCTTCTAATAAAGTGTTAATTTGTTAGCAGCTCACCACAGCTGATTCTTGTTAGGTCAGCGTGAGCCTTTATACGCAGCTCTGTGGAGGAAATCAGTGTCTTATTGTGCAGGCTTACTCCAGAAAGGGAGAAACTGAGGCCTTGTTGTATATCTGACTGTGCAACTGTCAGAAACAAGAAACTGGTAAGCAAATAATTATTTACTCTGCTTAATTTTATTAGTTTTGTTAACTTGGACCAGCTTAGCTGCCCAGTACTGGTTAGTAAGGAAACACTAACGGCTAGATTACGAGTCTTGCGTTAGCCTTAAAAAGCAGCGTTGAGAGGTCCCAACGCTGCTTTTTAACGCCCGCTGGTATTACGAGTCTTGCAGGTACAGGTGTACCGCTCACTTTTTTTCCACGACTCGAGCTTACCGCAAATCCCCTTACGTCAATTGCGTATCCTATCTTTTCAATGGGACTTGCCTAACACCGGTATTACGAGTCTTGGAAGAAGTGAGCGGTACACCTGTCCTGTCAAGACTCCTACCGCATTTAAAAGTCAGTAGTTAAGAGTTTTATGGGCTAACGCCGTTACATAAAGCTCTTAAATAAAGTGCTAAAAAGTACACTAACACCTATAAACTACCTATTAACCCCTAAACCGAGCCCCCCCCCCCACATCGCAAACACTTAAATAAAAATTTTAACCCCTAATCTGCCGACCGGACATCGCCGCCACTTTAATAAATATATTAACCCCTAAACCGCCGCACTCCCGCCTCGCAAACACTAGTTACATTTTATTAACCCCTAATCTGCTGTCCCTAACATCGCCAACACCTACCTACATTTATTAACCAATAATCTGCCGCCCCCAATGTCGCCGCTACTATATTAAATTTATTAACCCCTAAACTTGTCTAACCCTAAGTCTAACCCCCCCTAACTTAAATATTATTTAAATAAAACGAAATAAAATAACTATCATTAACTAAATTATTCATATTTAAAACTAAATACTTACCTATAAAATAAACCCTAAGATAGCTACAATATAACTAATAGTTACATTTGTAGCTAGCTTAGGATTTATTTTTATTTTACAGGCAACTTTGTATTTATTTTAACTAGGTACAATAGTTATTAAATAGGTATTAACTATTTAATAACTACCTAGCTAAAATAAATTCAAAATTACCTGTAAAATAAATCCTAACCTAAATTACAATTACACCTAACACTACACTATCATTAAATTAATTTACTAATGCCTAGATTTAGAGTTCTGCGGCCAAAGGGGTGCGTTAGCTACGCTGGCTTTTTTCTGGCCGCACCTTTTAAATACCGCTGGTATTTAGAGTTCACAGAATGGCTGTGTTAGGCTCCAAAAAAGGAGCGTATAGCATATTTACCGCAACTTCAACTCTCAATACCAGCGGTGCTTACGGACGCGGCCAGCTTAAAAAACGTGCTAGTGCACGATTCCCCCATAGAAAACAATAGGGCTGTTTGAGCTGAAAAAAAACCTAACACCTGCAAAAAAGCCGCTTTCAGCTCCTAACGCAGCCCCATTGTTTGCTATGGGGAAACACTTCCTACGTCTGCACCTAACACTTTAACATGTACCCCGAGTCTAAACACCCCTAACCTTACACTTATTAACCCCTATTCTGCCGCCCCCGCTATCGCTGATACCTGCATATTTTTTTTAACCCCTAATCTGCCGCTCCGTAAACCGCCGCTACTTACATTATCCCTATGTACCCCTAATCTGCTGCCCCTAACACCGCCGACCCCTATATTATATTTATTAACCCCTAATCTGCCCCCCACAACGTCGCCTCCAACTGCCTACACTTATTAACCCCTAATCTGCCGAGCGGACCGCACCGCTATTATAATAAAGTTATTAACCCCTAATCCGCCTCACTCCCGCCTCAATAACCCTATAATAAATAGTATTAACCCCTAATCTGCCCTCCCTAACATCGCCGACACCTAACTTCAAACATTAACCCCTAATCTGCCGACTGGAGCTCACCGCTATTCTAATAAATGTATTAACCCCTAAAGCTAAGTCTAACCCTAACACTAACACCCCCCTAAGTTAAATATAATTTAAATCTAACGAAATAAATTAACTCTTATTAAATAAATTATTCCTATTTAAAGCTAAATACTTACCTGTAAAATAAATCCTAATATAGCTACAATATAAATTATAATTATATTATAGCTATTTCTCCAATATTGGTGTGTCCGGTCCACGGCGTCATCCATTACTTGTGGGATATTCTCCTCCCCTACAGGGAAAGGCAAGGAGAGCACACAGCAAGTGCTGTCCATATAGCTCCCCCTCTGGCTCCGCCCCCTAGTCATTCTCCTTGCCGCTCTGAACAAGTAGCATCTCCACGGGGATGGTGAGGAGTTTGTGGTGTTAGTTGTAGTTTTTTATTTCTTCTATCAAGAGTTTGTTATTTTAAAATAGTCCTGGTATGTACTATTTACTCTGAAACAGAAAGAGATGAAGAGTTCTGTTTAAAAGAGGAGTATGATTTTAGCAGCAGTAACTAAAATCGATTGCTGTTCCCACACAGGACTGTTGAGATGAGAGAACTTCAGTTGGGGGGAACAGTTTGCAGACTTTTCTGCTCAAGGTATGACTAGCCATTTTCTAACAAGACTGTGTAATGCTGGAAGGCTGTCATTTTTCCCTCATGGGGATCGGTAAGCCATTTTCTTAGACTTAGAAAGAATAAAGGGCTTATTATGGGCTATTAACTGGTGGACACTCTTAAGGGCTAAATTGATTGTTTATTTAAGTTTTTATTTAAAGTTTGAAGTGGATTTCACACTTTTATTATTTGGGGAACGTTTTTATTGCCAGGCACTAGTTGACACCTTCCCAGTCAGGAAGGGCCTTTCACTGTATTAGGCAGAGCCTCATTTTCGCGCCATTATTGCACAGTGCATGCAGATGCATGTGAGAGGGTCTGGTGTCCACTGAAAAAGTTCCTAGAAGGCTTGAAATACCCCCCTGGAATAGTTGAAGTCACAACAAAAGCTGTGGCTGGGACTGTAGTGGGGTTAAAATTGCAAACGGCTCCGGTTTCCACATTTTAAGGGTTAACAGCTTGAAAATTGGGGTGCAATACTTTGAATGCATTAAGACACTGTGGTGAAAATTTGGTAAAGATTGGATAATTCCTTCATAGTTTTTCACATTATCAGTAATAAAGTGTGCCCTGTTTAACATTTAAAGAGACAGTAACGGTTTTGTTTTAAAACGGTTTTTGTACTTTATTAACCAGTTTAAGCCTGTTTAACATGTCTGTACCTTCTGATAGATCATGTTCTGTATGTATGGAAGCCAATGTGGTTCCCCCTTCAAATATATGTGATAATTGTGCCATAGCGTTCAAACACAGTAAGGACAGTATTGTCACAAATAGTAAGGTTGCCCAGGATGATTCCTCAGATGAAGGAAGTAGAAATAGTTCTACATCTTCACCTTCTGTGTCTATACCAGTTATGCCCGCGCAGGCGACCCCTAGTACTTCTAGCGCGCCAATGCTTGTTACTATGCAACAATTGACGGCAGTAATGGATAACTCCATAGCTAATATTTTATCCAAAATGCCAGCATTTCAGAGAAAGCGCGATTGCTCTGTTTTAAACACTGTAGAGCAGGAGGGCGCTGATGATAATTTTTCTGTCATACCCTCACACCAATCTGAAGTGGCAGTGAGGGAGGGTTTCTCAGATGGAGAAATTTCTGATACAGGAAGAATTTCTCAGCAGGCAGAACCTGATGTTGTGACATTTAAATTTAAATCAGAGCATCTCCGCGCATTACTTAAGGAGGTGCTATCTACTCTGGATGATTGTGACAATCTGGTCATCCCAGAAAACTTGTGCAAGATGGACAAGTTCCTAGAGGTCCCGGTGCACCCTGATGCCTTTCCGATAACTAAACGGCTGGCGGACATAGTGAATAAGGAGTGGGAGAAGCCAGGCATACCTTTTGTCCCTCCTCCTATATTTAAGAAATTGTTCCCTATGGTCGACCCCAGGAAGGACATATGACAAACAGTCCCTAAGGTCGAGGGGGCGGTTTCTACACTAGCCAAACGCACGACCATTCCCATTGAGGACAATTGTGTTTTCAAAGATCCTATGGATAAAAAATTGGAGGGTTTGCTTAAAAATATTTTTGTACAGCAAGGTTACCTCCTTCAACCTATTTTGTGCATTATTCCTGTCACTACAGCGGCGTGGTTCTGGTTTGAGGAACTGGAAAAGTCGCTCAGTAGGGAGACTCCGTATGAGGAAGTCATGGACAGAATTCACGCACTTAAGTTAGCTAATTCCTTTATTTTAGACGCCGCTTTGCAGTTAGCGAGATTAGCGGCGAAAAATTCAGGGTTTGCAATTGTGGTGCGCAGAGCGCTCTGGCTAAAGTCTTGGTCGGCGGATGTATCTTCCAAGACAAAATTGCTTAATATCCCTTTCAAAGGTAAGACCCTTTTTGGGCCAGAATTGAAAGAAATTATTTCAGACATCACTGGGGGAAAGGGCCATGCCCTCCCACAGGATAGGACTTTCAAGGCTAAGAATAAGTCCTTTCGCAATTTCAGGAACGGACCGGCTTCTAACTCGGCAGCCTCTAGACAAGAGGGTAACGCTTCCCAGACTAACCCAGCTTGGAAACCAATGCAAGGCTGGAATAAGGGTAAACAGGCCAAGAAGCCTGCTGCTGCTAGCAAGACAGCATGAAGGGGTAGCCCCCGATCCGGGACCGGATCTAGTAGGGGACAGACTCTCTCTCTTTGCTCAGGCTTGGGCAACAGATGTTCAGGATCCCTGGACACTAGAAATAGTCTCTCAGGGTTATCTTATAGAATTCAAGGAACTACCCACAAGGGGAAGGTTCCACATTTCTCACTTATCTTCAAACCAAATAAGTAGACAGGCATTCTTACATTGTGTAGAAGACCTGTTAAAGATGGGAGTGATACACCCAGTTCCAACTGTGGAACAAGGTCAGGGGTTTTTACTCAAATCTGTTTGTAGTTCCCAAAGAAGAGGGAACTTTCAGACCAATTCTGGATTTAAAAATTCTAAACAAATTTCTCAGAGTTCCATCGTTCAAAATGGAAACCATTCGAACAATTTTACCTACAATCCAGGAGGGTCAATATATGACTACCGTGGATTTAAAGGATGCGTATCTACATATTCCTATCCACAAAGATCATCATCAGTTCCTAAGGTTCGCCTTTCTGGACAAATATTATCAGTTCGTGGCTCTCCCATTCGGACTAGCCACTGCTCCCAGAATTTTCACAAAGGTGCTCGGGTCCCTTCTAGCGGTTCTAAGACCAAGGGGCATTGCAGTGGCACCTTATCTGGACGACATTCTAATTCAAGCGTCGTCTCTTTCCAAGGCAAAGGCTCATACAGACATTGTTGTAGCCTTTCTCAGATCTCACGGGTGGAAGGTGAACGTAGAAAAGAGTTCCCTGTCTCTGCCGACAAGAGTTCCCTTTTTGGGAACAATAATAGATTCTTTTGAAATGAAGATCTTCCTGACAGAAGTCAGAAAGTCAAAGCTTCTAAACGCTTGTCAAGTTCTTCTCTCTATTCTGCAGCCTTCCATAGCTCAGTGCATGGAAGTAGTAGAGTTGATGGTTGCAGCAATGGACATAGTTCCTTTTGCTCAAATTCATCTAAGACCATTACAACTGTGCATGCTCAAGTAGACAGGATCACCTGTCTCAGGGAATGAGTTTCTGCAGACCAAAGTGGGTCATTGTCACGACCGACGCCAGTCTATCAGGTTGGGGCGCGGTCTGGGATTCCCTGAAAACTCAGGGTTTATGGTCTCGGGAAGAGTCTCTTCTCCCGATCAACATCCTGGAACTGTAATGCTCTCCGGGCTTGGCCTCATCTAGCGAAGGCCGGATACATAAGATTCCAGTCAGATAACATGACGACTGTAGCTTACATCAACCATCAGGGAGGAACAAGGAGTTCCTTGGCGATGAGAGAGGTATCCAAGATCATCAAATGGGCGGAGGATCACTCCTGCCACCTATCTGCAATCCACATCCCAGGAGTAGACAACTGGGAGGCGGATTATCTGAGTCGTCAGATTTTCTATCCGGGGGAGTGGGAACTCCACCCGGAGGTGTTTGCCCAGTTGACTCAATTATGGGGCATTCCAGACATGGATCTGATGGCGTCTCGTCAGAACTTCAAGGTTCCTTGCTACGGGTCCAGATCCAGGGATCCCAAGGCCACTCTAGTGGATGCATTAGTGGCGCCTTGGTCGTTCAACCTAGCTTATGCGTTTCCACCGTTCCCTCTCCTTCCCAGGCTTGTAGCCAGGATCAGACAGGAGAAGGCCTCGGTGATTCTGATAGCTCCTGCGTGACCGCGCAGGACTTGGTATGCAGACCTGGTGAATATGTCATCGGCTCCACCATGGAAGCTACCTTTGAGACAGGATCTTCTAGTACAAGGTCCATTCGAACATCCAAATCTAATTTCTCTGCAGCTGACTGCTTGGAAATTGAACGTTTGATTTTATCCAAGCATGGGTTTTCAGATTCAGTGATAGATCCAGAAAACCTGTGTCTAGAAAGATTTACCATAAAATATGGAAAAGATATATCTGTTGGTGTGAATCCAAGGGATTCTCCTGGAGTAAGATTAAAATTCCTAAGATCCTCTCCTTTCTCCAAGAAGGTTTGGATAAGGGATTGTCAGCGAGTTCTCTAAAAGGACAGATTTCTGCTTTATCTGTCTTGTTATACAAACGACTGGCAGCTGTGTCAGAGGTACAAGCTTTTGTACAGGCTTTGGTCAGAATCAAACCTGTTTACAGACCCTTGACTCCTCCTTGGAGTCTAAATTTAGTTCTTTGAGTTCTTTCAGGGGGTTCCGTTTGAACCCTTTCATTCCATAGATATCAAGTTGCTATCTTGGAAAGTTCTGTTTTTGGTTGCTATTTCTTCTGCTAGAAGAGTTTCTGGATTATCTGCTTTGCAGTGTGATCCACCCTATCTGGTGTTCCATTCAGATAAGGTTATTTTGCGTACCAAGCCTGGTATTCTTCCAAAAGTTGTTTCCAACAAGAATATTAGCCAGGAAATAGTTGTTCCTTCTCTGTGCCCGAATCCAGTTTCAAAGAAGGAACGTTTGTTACACAATTTAGATGTAGTCCGTGCTTTAAAGTTCTATTTAGAAGCAACAAAGAATTTTAGACAAACCTCATCCTTGTTTGTTGTTTACTCTGGTAAGAGGAGAGGACAAAAAGCTATTGCTACCTCTCTTTCTTTCTGGCTGAAAAGCATTATCCGATTGGCTTATGAGACTGCCGGACGGCAGCCTCCTGAATGAATCACAGCTCACTCCACTAGGGCTGTGGCTTCCACATGGGCCTTCAAGAACAAGGCTTCTGTTAATCAGATATGTAAGGCAGCGACTTGGTCTTTTCTGCACACTTTTGCCAAATTTTACAAATTTGATATTTTTGCTTCTTCGGAGGCTGTTTTTGGGAGAAAGGTTTTGCAAGCCGTGGTGCCTTCTGTTTAGGTAACCTGATTTGCTCCCTCCCTTCATCCATGTCCTAAAGCTTTGGTATTGGTTCCCACAAGTAATGGATGACGCCGTGGACCGGACACACCAATGTTGGAGAAAACAGAATTTATGCTTACCTGATAAATTACTTTCTCCAACGGTGTGTCCGGTCCACGGCCCGCCCTGGTTTTTTAATCAGGTTTGAAAAATGTTTCTTTTTCTTTATTCACTACAGTCACCACGGCACCCTATAGTTTCTCCTTTTTCTCCTAACCGTCAGTCGAATGACTGGGGGGCGGAGCCAGAGGGGGAGCTATATGGACAGCTCTTGCTGTGTGCTCTCCTTGCCTTTCCCTGTAGGGGAGGAGAATATCCCACAAGTAATGGATGACGCCGTGGACCGGACACACCGTTGGAGAAAGTAATTTATCAGGTAAGCATAAATTCTGTTTTTAGGATTTATATTTATTGTACAGGTAACTTTGTATTTATTTTAACCAGGTACAATAGCTATTAAATAGTTAAGAACTATTTAATAGCTAAAATAGTTAAAATAATTACAAAATTACCTGTAAAATAAATCCTAACCTAAGTTACAATTAAACCTAACACTACACTATCAATACATTAATTAAATACAATACCTACAAATAACTACAATTAAATAAACTAACTAAAGTACAAAAAATAAAAAAGAACTAAGTTACAAAAAATAAAAAAATATTTACAAACATTAGAAAAATATTACAACAATTTTAAACTAATTACACCTACTCTAAGCCCCCTAATGAAATTACAAAGCCCCCCAAAATAAAAAAATGCCCTACCCTATTCTAAATTACAAAAGTTCAAAGCTCTTTTACCTTACCAGCCCTGAACAGGGCCCTTTGCGGGGCATGCCCCAAGAAATTCAGCTCTTTTGCCTGTAAAAAAACACATACAATACCCCCCCCAACATTACAACCCACTACCCACATACCCCTAATCTAACCCAAACCCCCCTTAAATAAACCTAACACTAAGCCCCTGAAGATCTTCCTACCTTATCTTCACCTCACCGGGTATCACCGATCGGTCCTGGCTCCAAAATCTTCATCCAACCCAAGCGGGGGCTGACGATCTATAATCCTGAGGCTGAAGAGGTCCAGAAGAGGCTCCAAAGTCTTCATCATCTCCGGGAAGAAGAGGCAATCCAGACTGGCAACCATCTTGATCCAAGCGGCATCTTTTATCTTCATCCGATGAGGAACGGCTCCTCATCGGATGAAGATAAAAGATGCCGCTTGGATCAAGATGGTTGCCAGTCTGGATTGCCTCTTCTTCCCGGAGATGATGAAGACTTTGGAGCCTCTTCTGGACCTCTTCAGCCGCAGGATTATAGATCGCCAGCCCCCGCTTGGGTTGGATGAAGATTTTGGAGCCAGGACCGATCGGTGATACCCGGTGAGGTGAAGATAAGGTAGGAAGATCTTCAGGGGCCTAGTGTTAGGTTTATTTAAGGGGGGTTTGGGTTAGATTAGGGGTATGTGGGTGGTGGGTTGTAATTTTGGGGGGGGGGATTGTATGTGATTTTTACAGGCAAAAGAGCTGAATTTCTTGGGGCATGCCCCGCAAAGGGCCCTGTTCCGGGCTGGTAAGGTAAAAGAGCTTTGAACTTTTGTAATTTAGAATAGGGTAGGGCATTTTTTTATTTTGGGGGGGCGTTGTAATTTCATTAGGGGGCTTAGAGTAGGTGTAATTAGTTTAAAATTGTTGTAATATTTTTCTAATGTTTGTAAATATTTTTTTATTTTTTGTAACTTAGTTCTTTTTTTTTTTTTGTACTTTAGTTAGTTTATTTAATTGTAGTTATTTGTAGGTATTGTATTTAATTCATTTATTGATAGTGTAGTGTTAGGTTTAATTGTAGGTAATTGTAGGTATTTTATTTAATTTATTTATTGATAGTGTAGTGTTAGGTTTAATTGTAACTTAGGTTAGGATTTATTTTACAGGTAAATTTGTAATTATTTTAACTAGGTAACTATTAAATAGTTCTTAACTATTTAATAGCTATTGTACCTGGTTAAAATAAATACAAAGTTGCCTGTAAAATAAATATAAATCCTAAAATAGCTATAATATAATTATAATTTATATTGTAGCTATTTTAGGGTTTATTTTACAGGTAAGTATTTAGCTTTAAATAGGAATAATTTATTTAATAAGAGTTAATTTATTTCGTTAGATTTAAATTATATTTAATTTAGGGGGGTGTTAGTGTTAGGGTTAGACTTAGCTTTAGGGGTTAATACATTTATTACAGTAGCGGCGAGATTAGGTCGGCAGATTAGGGGTTAATAATTGAAGTTAGGTGTCGGCGATGTTAGGGAGGGCAGATTAGGGGTTAATACTATTTATTATAGGGTTATTGAGGCGGGGGTGAGGCGGATTAAGGGTTAATAACTTTATTATAGTAGCGGTGCGGTCCGCTCAGCAGATTAGGGGTTAATAAGTGTAGGCAGGTGGAGGCGACGTTGAGGGGGGCAGATTAGGGGTTAATAAATATAATATAGGGGTCAGCTGTGTTAGGGGCAGCAGATTAGGGGTACATAGCTATAATGTAGGTGGCGGTGGTGTACGGAGCGGCAGATTAGGGGTTAATAATAATATGCAGGGGTCAGCGATAGCGGGGGCGGCAGATTAGGGGTTAATAAATATAATATAGGGGTGGGCGGTGTTAGGGGCAGCAGATTAGGGGTACATAGGGATAACGTAGTTGGCGGCAGTGTACGGAGCGGAAGATTAGGGGTTAAAAAATTTAAATATAGTGGCGGCGATGTGGGGGGACCTCGGTTTAGGGGTACATAGGTAGTTTATGGGTGTTAGTGTACTTTAGAGCACAGTAGTTAAGAGCTTTATAAACCGGCGTTAGCCCAGAAAGCTCTTAACTACTGACTTTTTTCTGCGGCTGGAGTTTTGTCGTTAGATTTCTAACGCTCACTTCAGCCACGACTCTAAATACCGGCGTTAGAAAGATCCCATTGAAAAGATAGGATACGCAAATGACGTAAGGGGATCTGCAGTATGGAAAATCGCGGCTGGAAAGTGAGCGTTAGACCCTTTCCTGACTGACTCCAAATACCGGCGGTAGCCTAAAACCAGCGTTAGGAGCCTCTAACGCTGGTTTTCACGGCTGCCGCCCAACTCTAAATCTAGGCCTAAATTACCTACAATTAACTACAATTAAAAAAAATAAACTAAAGCACGAAAAACCCCCACTAAATTACAGAAAAAAATAAAATAATTACAAGAATTTTAAACTAATTACACCTAATCTAATCCCCCTAATAAAATAAAAAGCCCCCCAAAATAATAAAATTCCCTACCCTATACTAAATTACAAATAGCCATTAAAAGGGCTTTTTGCGGGGCATTGCCCCAAAGTAATCAGCTCTTTTACCTGTAAAAAAAAATACAATACCCCCCAACATTAAAACCCACCACCCACACACCCAACCCTACTTTAAAACCCACCCAATCCCCCCTTAATAAAAACTAACACTACCCCCTTGAAGATCACCCTACCGTGAGACGTCTTCACCCAGCCGGGCACAAGTGGTCCTCCAGAGGGGCAGAAGTCTTCATCCGATCTGGGCAGAAGAGGACCTCCAGACGTGCAGAAGTCTTCATCCAGGCGGCATCTTCTATCTTCATCTATCCGGAGCGGAGTGGGTCCATCTTGAAGCCAGCCGACGCGGAGCATCCATCCAGACCGACGACTACACGACGAATGACGGTTCCTTTAAATGACGTCATCCAAGATGGCGTCCCTTGAATTCCGATTGGCTGATTCTATCAGCCAATCTTAATTGAGGTAGGAAAAATCCTATTGGCTGATGCAATCAACCAATAGGATTGAAGTTCAAGATGGACCCGCTCTGCTCCGGCTGGATGAAGATAGAAGATGCCGCCTGGATGAAGACTTCTGCACGTTTGGAGGTCCTCTTCTGCCCGGATCGGATGAAGACTTCTGCCCCTCTGGAGGGCCACTTGTGCCCGGCTGGGTGAAGACGTCTCACGGTAGGGTAATCTTCAAGGGGGTAGTGTTAGATTTTTTTAAGGGGGGATTGTGTGGGTTTTAGAGTTGGGGGGTACTGTATTTTTACAGGTAAAAGAGCTGATTACTTTGGGGCAATGCCCCGCAAAAAGCCCTTTTAAGGGCTATTTGTAATTTAGTATAGGGTAGGGGTTTTTATTATTTTGTTTAAAATTCTTATAATTATTTTATTTTTTTCTGTAATTTAGTGTTTGTTTTTTTCGTACTTTAGTTTATTTTATTTTATTGTAATTAATTGTAGTTAATTTAGTTAATTAATTTAATGATAGTGTAGTGTTAGGTGTAATTGTAACTTAGGTTAAGGTTTATTTTACAGGTAAATTTGTACTTATTTTAACTAGGAAGTTATTAAATAGTTAATAACTATTTAATAACTATTGTACCTAGTTAAAAAAATACAAAGTTGCCTGTAAAATAAAAATAAAACCTAAGATAGATACAATGTAACTATTAGTTATATTGTAGCTAGCTTAGGGTTTATTTTATAGGTATTTAGTTTTAAATAGGAATTATTTAACTGTAGTAATTTTATTTAGATTATTTTAAATTATATTTGTTAGGTGGGGTTAGGGTTAGACTTAGATTTAGGGGTTAATAACTTTATAATAGTGGTGGCGACGGCAGCAGCAGATTATGGGTTAATAAGTGTAGTTAGGTGGCGGCGACATTGGGGGCGGCAGAGTAGGGGTTAATAAATAAAAAGTAGGTGTCGGCGATGTTGGGGGAAGCAGATTAGGGGTTCATAGGGATAATGTAGGTGGCAGCGGTGTCCGGAGCGGCAGATTAGGGGTTAATAAATATAATGCAGGTGTCGGGGTTGGCAGATTAGGGGTTAATAAGTGTAAGATTAGGGGTGTTTAGACTCGGGGTTCATGTTAGGTTGTTAGGTGTAGACATAACTTTTGTTTCCCCATAGGGATCAATGGGGCTGCGTTAGAAGCTGAACGCTGCTTTTTTGCAGGTGTTAGGTTTTTTTTCAGCCGATTCTGCCCCATTGATTCCTATGGAGAAATCGGGCAAGAGCACGTTTTTCCAGCTCACCGCTACCGTAAGCAATGCTGGTATTGAGGTGAGATGTGGAGCTGAATTTTGCTCTACCATCACCTTTTTGCAGCTAACGCCGGGTTTAAAAAAAACTGTAATACCAGCGTTGTCTTAAGTGAGCGTTGAAAAAAAAATGCTCGTTAGCAACCCACCCCTGTTACCGCAAAACTCGTAATCTCTGTGATTGTATGTGTAGTTAGTCTCCTAAAGAGGAGTAGGATTATGTTTGTTTTATGTTTTATTTAAAAGGGAAGTACACCCCATGTTAAAAATGTTGATAAAAATAAAACCGCCTAAAGAAACTATATTTCGTGCTGAAGTGACTATTTCTGCAAGGGCCTTACCACGTGGTGTCAGAAGTGTGATTGTTTGTGCCTGCATGATTAAAGGACCACTCAATAATGGCAAAATGCAAACTCAAAATAAGAGTACCATTGCATAGTACAGACAGAATCCAATGTATCTGAAGCATAATCTGAACATTTGTGAATGTGAAAATGTATTTTTCATTTCTACCATGTTCCATTACGGCGCCTCAGCACGACCGCCCTTGCCCTGAGGAGGATGTTCCTCATTGTGATGGACTTGCTTTAGCAGCCAATCGGACGGCTGTGACTTTGCATTTTTTTTCTTGTGTGCGCATGCACTCTTGTTCACTTGCTTCCCCCCTGTGTGCTCATGTTAAACACCCCCCTCGTGTGTGCAGTCCACATAGCACCAACAAGCAACATAAAAGGGAGCAGCTCTGCTGTATATGGAGCTGTTCCCTTTCATGTTATTTGGTCGCTAGCATTGACATTACATGAATTATGGAAGAGCATCAAGTATTGGATACTGCTTTGGGAGGGGCCGGTTACTATTGTGAATTTTTGTGTTACTGGCCAATACTTTCAAGTGCGCATTGTTTATTATAGATTATGGGCTAGATTACAAGTGGAGCACTCATTTATCACGCATCCATAAATGGGAAAATTGGCCGTTTACGGGCGTGCAATAAATAACCAGCCATTACAAGTTAGCGCTCAGAAAATTAACCAGAGATCAGATCAGTTTTCTAAAAGTGCCCCAAACTGGCCCCAAATTAAAGGGACAGTTTAGTCCAAAATAAACTATCACCAATTTTGCTTTGTTCTCTTGGTATTTTTAATTGAAAGCTAAACCTAGGAGGCTCATATGCTAATTTCTAAGACCTTGAAGAGGCTGCCTCTTATCTGAATGCATTTTCACAGTTTTTCACCACTAGAGAGCATTAGTTCATGTGTGTTATATAACATTTTGCTCACGCACGTGAAGTTGCCTATGAGCCAGCACTGATTGGCTAAAATGCAAGTCTGTCAAAAGAACTGAAATAAGGGGTCAGTTTGTAGAGGCTTAGATACAAGATAATCACAGAGGTAAAAAGTGTATTTATATAACTGTGTTGGTTATGCAAAACTAGGGAATGGGTAATAAAGGGGGGATTATCTATCTTTTAAAACCATACAAATTCTGGTGTAGACTGTCCCTTTAAAATATATCATAATTTTTTATTTAAAAAAATGTAGCATTTTGTTTTAATAAAAAATAACTGCATAAAGCAGTTTTTAGGGTTTAAATTTGGCGGGTTTTGGGTGTTAGAAAAAAAAACGTCACTGAAAAAAAAAGTAATTCCTCTCAGAGTACAACAAATGTCAGAGGGACGTAGAGAGTATTAACTATTGAATGCAATGATTTTCCTAACGGGGGTCTTTTTCATGGGTTCTTTGTTATCGGATGTAGAGATTCATCTCATACCTCCCTTTTCAGATCGACAATAAACTCTCATATACCATTACCTCTACTGATAACTGTTTCAGTACTGGTTTGGCTATCTGCTATATGTGGATGGGTGTCTTTGGGTAAGTATGTTTTTATTTCTTAAGACACCACAGCTATGGTTTGGCACTTTATGCATTTATATAAAGTTCTAAATATATGTATTGTACTTATATTTGCCATGAGTCAGGTTCATGTATTTCCTTTTGCAGATTGTCAGTGTCATATTTGGGAAAGTTAATATTGAGAAATATTTTTCTTACCTGGGGTTTAGTCTTTTTTTCAATTGACTACTTATTCAAATTGTGGGCTGTCTTAGGCTTGCGGGTGCGCTTAATGCTACACTTTATTGCGTCATTATTGGCGCGAACATTTTTTTGCCGCAAAGAGTACGTCCAATGACACAAGTTCGTCATTTCCGGCGTCATGCTTGACGCAGGGGTTCACACAGGGTTGCGTCGCTAGTGTGTCATTTCTGGACATAGTCGGCGCCAAAAAAAATTTCAGTTACGTTGTGCGTCATACTTGGCGACCAATTTTTTTCATTATTTATTGCCCCATTGCTTTTGCCTCTTACCTTTTGCTGTGTCAGAGGGCTATGCTATTTGCTTTTTTCCCATTCCTGAAACTGTCATATAAAGAAATTGATAATTTTGCTTTGCATGTTGTTTTTTCTTTTACATTTTGCAAGATTTCTCAATCTGATCCTGCCTCAGAAGTATCTGCTGGAACTTTGCTGCCTGACATCGGTTCTACCAAAGCTAAGTGCATTTGTTGTAAAATTGTGGAGATTATATCTCCAAATGTCATTTGTAATAGTTGTCATGATAAACTTTTACATGCAGATAGAGTTTCCATCTCTAATAGTACATTGCTGGTTGCAGTTCCCTCAACTTCTAATGTACATGATATACCTATGAATTTTAAAGAATTTGTTACTGATTCTATTCAGAAGAATTTGTCTGCATTTCCACCTTCTAATAAGCGTAAGAGGTCTTTTAAAACTTTCAAAAAGTTGATGAAATTTCAAATGACCGACAGCATAATAAATTATCCACCTCTGATGAGGATCTATCTGATTCAGAAGATCCTTCCTCAGACATTGACACTGACAAATCTACTTATTTATTTAAAATAGAGTATATGCGTTTTTTGTTAAAAGAAGTGTTAATTACTTTGGATATTGAGGAAGCTAGTCCTCTTGATATTAAAACCAGTAAACATTTTAATGCTGTTTTTAAACCTACTGTGGTTACTCCAGAGGTTTTTCCTATTCCTGATGCTATTTCTGACATGATTTCTAAGGAATGGAATAAGCCAGGTACTCCTTTTAATCCTTCTGCAAGGTTTAAAAAATTGTATCCTTTACCAGCAATTGCAATAGAGTTTTGGGAAAAGATCCCCAAAGTTGATGGGGCTATTTCTACTCTTGCTAAACGAACCACTATTCCTATGGAAGATAGTACTTCCTTTAAAGATCCTTTAGATAGGAAGATTGACTCTTATCTAAGGAAAGCCTATTTATATTCAGGTCATCTTCTTAGGCCTGCAATTACTTTGACTGATGTTGCAGCTGCTTCAACTTTTTGGTTGGAGAATTTAGCGCAACAAGAATTGGATTCTGACATATCTAGCATTGTTCACTTACTGCAACATGCTAATCATTTTATTTGTGATGACATTTTGATATTATAAAATTTGATGTTAAATCCATGTCTTTAGCTATTTTAGCTAGAAGAGCCTTGTGGCTTAAATCTTAAAATGCTGATATGACATCTAAGTCTAGATTGCTATCTCTTTCTTTCCAAGGTAATAATTTATTTGGTTCTCAGTTGGATTCTATTATTTCAACTGTTACTGGGGGGAAAGGAGTTTTTGTGCCTCAGGATAAAAAACCTAAGGGTGAATCTAAGGCTTCTAATCGTTTTCGTTCCTTTCGTCAAAATAAGGAACAAAAACCTAATCCTTCCCCCAAGGAATCTGTTTCCAATTGGAAGCCTTCCTCAAATTGGAATAAATCCAAGCCTTTTAAGAAACCAAAGTCAGCCCCTAAGTCCGCATGAAGGTGCGGCCCTCATTCCAACTCAACTGGTAGGGGGCAGATTAAGGTTTTTCAAGGATGTTTGGATAAATTCTGTCCAAAATCAATGGATTCAGAGCATTGTCTCTCAGGGGTACCGAATTGGATTTCTCTCACGCATCCCAGTAAATCCAGTAAAAGCTCAGGCTTTCCTGAAGTGTGTTTCAGATCTGGAGGTTTCAGGGGTAATCATGCCAGTTCCTTTTCAGGAACAAGGCCTGGGGTTTTATTCAAATCTATTCATTGTCCCAAGAAAGAAAATTCATTCAGACCAGTTCTGGATCTGAAAATTTTGAATCGTTATGTAAGAGTACCAACTTTCAAGATGGTGACTATAATTACTATTCTGCCTTTTGTTCAGCAAGGATATTATATGTCTACAATAGACTTGCAGGATGCTTACCTTCATATTCCGATTCATCCAGAACATTATCAGTTCCTGAGATTCTCTTTTCTAGACAAGCATTACCAATTTGTTGCTCCTCCATTTGGCCTAGCAACAGCTCTAAGAATCTTTCAAAGGTTCTGGGTGCCCTACTCTCTGTAATCAGAGAACAGGGTATTGCGGTGTTTCCTTATTTGGACGATATCTTGGTACTAAGCTCAGTCTTTACGTTCTGCAGAATGTCACATGAATCAACTTGTGTTGTTTCTTCGAAAACATGGTTGGAGGATCAATTTACCAAAAAGATTTTTGATTCCTCAGACAAGGGTCACCTTTTTAGGTTTCCAGATAGATTCAGTGTCCATGACTCTGTCTCTAACAGACAAGAGACGTTTGAAATTGGTTGCAGCATGTTGGCGCCTTCAGTCTCAGTCATTCCCTTCAGTGGCTATGTACATGGAAGTTTTAGGCCTCATGACTGCAGCATCGGACGCGATTCCTTTTGCTCGTTTTCACATGAGACCTCTCCAGCTTTGCATGCTGAATAAATGATGCCGGGATTATACAAAGATATCACAATTAATATCCTTAAATCCCAATATTCGACACTCTCTGACGTGGTGGTTAAATCACCAGCGTTTAGTTCAAGGGGCCTCTTTTGTTCGGCCAACCTGGACTGTGATCACAACAGATGCAAGTCTTTCAGGTTGGGGAGCTGTCTGGGGATCTCTGACAGCACAAGGAGTTTGGAAATCTCAAGAGGCGAGATTACCAATCAATATTTTAGAACTCTGTGCAATTCTCAGAGCTCTTCAGTTTTGGCCTCTGTCGAAGAGAGAACCTTCATTTGTTTTCAGACAGACAATATCACAACGGTGGCATATGTCAATCATCAGGGTGGGACTCACAGTCCCCTAGCTATGAAAGAAGTATCTCGGATACTTGTTTGGGCGGAATCCAGCTCTTGTCTAATTTCTGCGGTTCATATCCCAGGTGTAGACAATTGGGAGGCGGATTATCTCAGCCGTCAGACTTTACATCCAGGGGAGTATTCTCTCCATCCAGATGTGTTTTCTCAGATTGTTCAGATGTGGGGTCTTCCAGAAATAGATCTGATGGCCTCTCATCTAAACAAGAAACTTCCCAGATACCTGTCCAGGTCCAGGGATTCTCAGGCGGAAGCAGTGGATGCGCTGACACTTCCTTGGTGTTATCAACCTGCTTATATCTTCCCGCCTCTAGTTCTTCTTCTGAGACTGATCTCCAAGATCATCATGGAACAATCGTTTGTGTTGCTGGTGGCTCCAGCATGGCCCCACAGGTTTTGGTATACAGATCTTGTTCGGATGTCCAGTTGCCAAACTTGGCCATTTCCATTAAGGCCGGACCTACTGTCTCAAGGTCCGTTTTTCCATCAGGATCTCAAATCATTAAATTTGAAGGTATGGAAATTGAACGCTTAGTATTAAGTCATAGAGGTTTTTCTGACTCAGTCATTAATACTATGTTACAAGCTCATAAATCTGTCTCTAGGAAGATTTATTATCGAGTTTGGAAGATTTACATTTCATGGTGTTCTTCTCATAAATTCTCTTGGCATTCTTTTAGAATTCCTAGAATTTTACAGTTTCTCCAGGATGGTTTGGATAGGGGTTTGTCTGCAAGTTCCTTGAAGGGACAAATCTCTGCTCTTTCAGTTTTATTTCACAGAAAGATTGTTAAACTTCCTGATATTCACTGTTTTGTACAGGCTTTAGTTCGTATTAAGCCTGTCATTAAATCAATTTCTCTTCCTTGGAGTCTTAATTTGGTTTTGAAGGCGTTACAGGCTCCTCCGTTTGAGCCTATGCATTTTTTGGACATTAAACTACTTTCTTGGAAAGTATTGTTCCTTTTGGCCATCTCTTCTGCTAGAAGAGTGTCTGAGCTATCTGCTCTTTCTTGTGAATCTCCTTTTCTGATTTTTCATCAGGATAAGGCGGTTTTGCGGACTTCATTTGAATTTTTACCTAAGGTTGTGAATTCTAACAACATTAGTAGAGAAATTGTTGTTCCTTCTTTGTGTCCTAATCCTAAGAATCCTTTGGAAAGATCCTTACATTCTTTGGATGTGGTAAGAGCTTTGAAATATTATGTTGAATCTACTAAAGATTTCAGAAAGACTTCTAGTCTATTTGTTATATATTTGTTTTATATTTTGGTCCTAGGAAAGGTCAGAAAGCCTCTGCTATTTTCTTGGCCTCTTGGTTAAAGCTTTTGATTCTTCAAGCTTATTTGGAGTCGGGTCAAGCCCCGCCTCAGAGAATTACAGCTCATTCTACTAGATCAGTCTCCACTTCGTGGGCTTTTAAGAATGAAGCTTCAGTTGATCATATTTACAAAGCAGCGACTTGGTCCTCTTTGCATACATTTACTAAATTCTACCGTTTTGATGTATTTGCTTCTTCAGGCAGCTGTTTCAGTCTGATTCTTCTGCTGATGTTTTAAGTTTTTCTTTTCTTCATGATAATAACTTATATTTTGGGTTGTGGATTATTTTTTCAGCATTTGGCTGTTGTTTATTTTTATCCCTCTAGTGACTCTTGCGTGGAGTTCCATATCTTGGGTATTTGATATCCCATACGTCACTAGCTCATGGACTCTTGCCAATTACATGAAAGAAAACATAATTTATGTAAGAACTTACCTGATAAATTCATTTCTTTCATATTGGCAAGAGTCCATGAGGCCCACCCTTTTTATGGTGGTTATGATTTTTTTGTATAAAGCACAATTATTCCAAATGTCTTTGTTGATGCTTTTTACTCCTTTATTTATCACCCCACTACTTGGCTATTCGTTAAACTGAATTTTGGGTGTGGTGAGGGGTGTATTTATAGGCATTTTGAGGTTTGGGAAACTTTGCCCCTCCTGGTAGGATTGTATATTCCATATGTTACTAGCTCATGGACTCTTGCCAATATGAAAGAAATTAATTTATCAGGTAAGTTCTTACATAAATTATGTTTTTCATAGTTATGAATCATAGCACAGTAATGACTCAAATGTGTATTGGTTATATGCATGTGACAGACACATATTGTTGTGTAAGCAGCCTATTTTTTTTCTACGGCACAGATACATTTGTCATCATTTTTTTAATTGAATTTTAACTACACCGTTCACTGTTATCATTTATCCTTTGGAGCAAGCTTTATTTCACCACACAGGCACTTTTCTGTCTATGTGGGCAATGCATGATGTTTTTATGTGCACTTTTCCACCAAAGAAGCGTGGTCCCATTTTGCAGTGATGTAATGCACTACATCATGTGCAATGTCAACAATTCTGATTGAGCATGCTCACAGGAGGTAAACTGAATATATGTACAGTATATGCAGTTTCCATTGGACAACATCACCCACGTGAGCCAGGAGGACAGGGAAAAAAAATAAATATTCAAAACTATAATTCTCAAAAGATAATATGCATAGTTTAAAGAGGTATGGCTCAAAATGATTATATTTACATTATGCATACGCTTATGCTGAAATCCTGTAGTGTTGAGTGGTCCTTTAATGCAAGGAGCAGTGTAGTAGAGGTTAATAGGGTACCTGTAGAGGGTCAAATGAAAACCGCATACCCCTATTTTATGGTTAAAAATTACTTTCTGTACCAAGTAATATCAGAGGAAGGTCAAGAGATAGAACAGCTAGTTGTGCCTTACTCTCATTCTAGGAAGGTGATTTTGCCAATTCACACCTTCTTGGGGGGACATCTGGTGTGGTAGGGAAAACTCAGGGGGTCATGAGGAGGTTTTTTTGCAAGGGGTTTATAAAGAAATAAAGAGATATTGTGCTTCCTGCCCAGAGTGTCAACTGTCATCCTCAAAACAAAAGTTAAGGGCTCCACTTATCCCTCTCCCAATTATTGATGTACCATTTGATAGGATTGGGATGACTTGGTAGGCCCATTAGAGATATCAGCTTGTTGTCACCAATACATTCTTGTTGTTGTTGATTATGCAACTCGATACCCTGACGCCATTCCACTACATAATGCTAAAAACATAGCAAAATAATTTGTACAAGTATTTTCATGGGTTGGCATCCTAAAGGAAATCTTCACTCACCAGGGTACTCCTTTTGTTTCCCATCTCATGAAAGAGTTATGCCAATTATAAAAATAAAGGCTTTGAAAACCTAAGTATATCACCCACAGACTGATGGGCTAGTAGAGAAGTTTAACCATACACTTAAGGGGATGTTAAGGAAAGTTGTTAGTAGATATGGGAACGATTGGGATTTCTCTAGACTCAGGTATTTCTCCCAAAGGAAACAGACAGAATGGTAATCTGTCTTTTCGCCGAATTGACCATGATGGTCAATAGTGAGTTTCACTTTACACTTTACTTGGGAAAATTTGTTGAAAAGAAAGAACCAAATGTTTAGTTCTAGGGTCATAGAGAGGGCGTTTTCAATATCAATTTTGATCGATGTCCAGTAGGAGTAAGCAATTGGACAGGTCCACCATATGTGTATGGGGGTACCCTCCTTGTTGCAACCTCTCCAACATTCTGGTGAGAGTGCGGGAAAAATGGTATGTAAACAGGATGGTGTATAATACCATCTCTAAAGGAATTTTACATTCATTTCCATGGTGTGTATGAAGGATGAGGACTTTGTCATGGAGGAGAAAATTTGCAGACATTCTTTATGGGTTAAGTGTGTCTCAGTCTCTTTTTCCCACCTATCTGTATAAGAAGGGAGTGAAGCAGCATATGGCTGCATAAGCAATTGATAAGTGAATGATAGAAGGCATTTATTTGTTTTCGAATTTGGTTACGTTACGCGACAGTTGGGGTTTATGTGGATGTCTCGTGAGGAAGTCTGATAGTTGATTTCCACTGTTTTTTTCCACTGGTTTTCCACTGTGCATGAGTATGTGGCATGGAAGATATTTAGTTATGTGAGGTAGCACAAATGTTTGAGCTAGCTGTTGAAACGGGATATCTGAGTCTCCAATAATGGGGGTTAAGGAGGAAGGTATTTTGGAAATGTGGTGATGCTGCTTGGTGAGTGTATCCCAAAATTTTAAGGCTTCAGCTATAATTTTTGGGAGATGAGATGGTAATCCTCTTTTGTTTGGAGATAACCAGCATTTACTGCCAAGATGGCAGGTGTTGGTTAGGTGATGTCCTAAAAGAACCCACTCTTTATGGGATGAGTGTTTGCACCAATTGATGATTCTGGTGAGAAAGGTAGCTAGTCTGTACTGCATTAGGTTAGGAATCCCTAGTCCTCCTAGGTGTTTAGGGCGGCTGTGGCAATACGAGGTCTCTTGTATTGCCATATATATATTTTGTGATAGATTTTTGTAGATTATGGAGTAATGATGCTGGTATGGGGATTGGGAGAGTTTGGAAAAGGTATAATATTTTAGGGAGGAGAATCATTTTAACTGCATTGATTCTACCTATCCATGACAAAGGTTTATTGCTCCAAGAGCACAGGAGAGCATGGGTCACAGTATATATGGCTTTAAAATTTGAGTCTAATAATGTAGTTCTATGTGGAGATATGTGGATTCCTAAATATTTAATAGAGTGTTGCTGGGTATGGAAATGGGCCAGTGTTTGTATTGATTTAAGTTCATTATCATTAAGTTGTATGGGAAGTAGTTCTGATTTAGTAATGTTAATTTTGAAGTTTGAAAAGGAGCCATAAGTGTGGAGCATTTGGATAAGAGGGGGAAGTGACAAGATAGGTTGTGTGAGTGTAAGAAAGATATCATCTGCATATAAAGTAATTTTGTATTCGTGCTGGTTGAATGTTAAACCTTGAAAAGCAGGATTGTTTTTTATATGGGAGGCTAGTACCTACATGGCGAGAATGAATAGTATGGGGGAGAGGGGACAACCCTGTCTTAGTCTTGTGCCATTAGAGATTTTAAATGGGTGGGATAAGGTATCATTCAGTTTGATCTTTGCTTGTGGGTTATTCTAGAGAGAGATTTTCCCTATGAAGGTCTGATCAAAGCCAAATTTTGTAAGCGTAGTTTGTAAGAATGGCCAGTCGAGTCTATCAAAAGCCTTCACCACGTCCATAGAGATGAACGCAGAGGGCACTTTGTAATTGTTCTAGCATTGTTTGTGGGAAGGGCTCATCGTCGGTTACTTCATTAAAAAGTTGTGTAAGGTGGGGTATAAGCAGTGAAGAGAATGTATGGTAATATTTTCTAGATAGACCAAATGGGCCTGGGCTTTTTCCATTGTTTAGTGATTTAATTGCTATAAGTAATTCTTGTTAGGAGATAGGTTTATTAAGATTTTTAAGTTGATCAGTTGTTAGAGTAGGTAAATGGGTTTGGTTGATATAGTCGGTCATGGTCAGGGGGGATAGTTGTGTTGGTACTACTTTTTGAATGTAGTACAAGAAGGAATAATAGTCATGAAAGGTTTGAAGAATATCTTTTGTTGTTTTAAAGGTACAGGTGTTAGGGTGTTGAATTTCATATATGTGTGATTTTAGTCTCTTCTTTTTCAAAGCTCTGGCTAGGAGCTTGCCTGATCTGTTGCTTTCATAGTAGAACATACTATTTGTTTTTGATCGTAACACCTGATACTCAATCTGTAGGAAGCTGTCTAAGGCGAATC
The DNA here is from genome assembly GCF_027579735.1 of Bombina bombina. Taxonomy (NCBI): domain Eukaryota; kingdom Metazoa; phylum Chordata; class Amphibia; order Anura; family Bombinatoridae; genus Bombina; species Bombina bombina. Next base: position 285,650 of record NW_026512754.1, read on the forward strand.
TGGCCTTTTGTAAATCTGCTGTAATTAGGGGGTCTATAGGGGATATTTTGTGGGCCAAGTCTAAACGAGTGAATGCATCCGATAAGTCTTTATTAGTGATGTCGCGAATAGTTCACTGGCGAATAGTTCCCGGCGAAAACATAGCTTGTTCACGTTCGCCGCGGCGGGCGAACATATGCTGAAAGGACAGCACCCCAAAAAGCCCTTTTTAGGGCTAGAACATCATTTTTTTTTTTTGCCTGTGTAATTTTGACTGTGAAACATCAGTCTGCTAGTGTAATCTAATTGCAGTTGCCTGCCTGCAGTGCCACCACTCATATATGTTGTAACAGTAGTGTAAATTTTGTAAAAAAAAACTTTTTTGACTGTGAAACATCAGTCTGCTAGTGTAATCTAATAGCAGTTGCCTGCCTGCCTGCCAGCGTTTGTGCCAGGCCCACTTGCCAACTAGTGCCACCACTCATATCTGTTGTAACAGTAGTGTAAATTTTAAAAAAAAAACTTTTTTGACTGTGAAACATCAGTCTGCTAGTGTAATCTAATTGCAGTTGCCTGCCTGCCTGCCAGCGTGTGTGCCAGGCCCACTTGCCAACTAGTGCAACCACTCATATCTGTTGTAACAGTAGTGTAAATTTTTTAAAAAAAAACTTTTTTGACTGTGAAACATCAGTCTGCTAGTGTAATCTAATTGCAGTTGCCTGCCTGCCAGTGTGTGTGCCAGGCCCACTTGCTAAGTGCCACCCCTCATATCTGTTGTAACAGTAGTGTAAATTTTGTAAAAAAAAAAACCTTTTTTGACTGTAAAACATCAGTATGCTAGTGTAATCTAATTGCAGTTGCCTGCCTGCCTGCCTGCCAGTGTGCGTGCCAGGCCCACTTGCCAACTAGTGCCACCACTCATATCTGTTGTAATAGTTGTGTAAATTTAAAAAAAAAAAAAATGACTGTGAAACATCAGTCTGCTAGTGTAATCTAATTGCAGTTGCCTGCCTGCCTGCCAGCGTGTGTGCCAGGCCCACTTGCCAACTAGTGCCACAACTCATATCTGTTGTAACAGTAGTGTAAATTTTTTTTAAAAAACTTTTTTGACTGTGAAACATCAGTCTGCTAGTGTAATCTAATAGCAGTTGCCTGCCTGCCTGCCAGCGTGTGTGCCAGGTCCACTTGCCAACTAGTGCCACCACTCATATCTGTTGTAACAGTAGTGTAAATTTAAAAAAAAAAAAACTTTTTTGACTGTGAAACATCAGTCTGCTAGTGTAATCTAATTGCAGTTGCCTGTCTGCCAGCATGTGTGCCAGGCCCACTTGCCAACTAGTGCCACCACTCACATCTGTTATAACAGTAGTGTAAATTTTGTAAAAAAATACTTTTTTGACTGTGAAACATCAGTCTGCTAGTGTAATCTAATAGCAGTTGCCTGCCTGCCTGCCAGCGTGTGTGCCAGGCCCACTTGCCAACTAGTGCCACCACTCATATCTGTTGTAACAGTAGTGTAAATTTTTAAAAAAAAAACTTTTTTGACTGTGAAACATCAGTCTGCTAGTGTAATCTAATTGCAGTTGCCTGCCTGCCAGCGTGTGTGCCAGGCCCACTTGCTAAGTGCCACCACTCATATCTGTTGTAACAGTAGTGTAAAATTTTTTTAAAAAAAACTTTTTTGACTGTGAAACATCAGTCTGCTAGTGTAATCTAATTGCAGTTGCCTGCCTGCCTGCCAGCGTGTGTGCCAGGCCCACTTGCCAACTAGTGCCACCACTCATATCTGTTGTAACAGTAGTGTAAATTTAAAAAAAAACAACTTTTTTCACTGTGAAACATCAGTCTGCTAGTGTAATCTAATTGCAGTTGCCTGCCTGCCAGCGTGTGTGCCTGGCCCACTTGCCAACTAGTGCCACCACTCATATCTGTTGTAACAGTAGTGTACATTTTTAAAAAAAAAACTTTTTTGACTGTGAAACATCAGTCTGCTAGTATAATCTAATTGCAGTTGCCTGCCTGCCAGCGTGTGTGCCAGGCCCACTTGCCAACTAGTGCCACCACTCATATCTGTTGTAACAGTAGTGTAAATTTTAAAAAAAACTTTTTTGACTGTGAAACATCAGTCTGCTAGTGTAATCTAATTGCAGTTGCCTGCCAGCGTGTGTGCCAGGCTCACAGCGTATACTGTGCCCACTTGCCCAGTGGCACCACTCATATCTTGTTTAATAGTGTAAGTGTATATTTAAAAAAAATAAAAACTTTTTGGACTGTGAAACATCAGTCTGCTTTTTTGTGTTAGGCTCACAGCGTATACTGTGCCCACTTGCCCACTGCCACCACTCATATCTTGTTTAATAGTAGTGTAAGTGTACATTTAAAAAAAAATGACAGGCAGAGGCAGGCCACCCCGCAGGTGCCATTGTGGTCGTGGTGCTGTGATTCCCTTTGGCCGTAGAATAATGCCCAGTGTTCAGAGGCCATGTCCCATGAACTCGAAAAGTTCTGAGGAGGACATAGTTGACTTTTTAACACAGGACGCCCAATCTTCTATAGCTTCCGCTCTGAACCTTGACGCACCATCCTCCTCCAGCTTATCTTCGGGCACCTCTCAAGTTACCAATACTCGCCCGCCTGCCGCCACCACCAACACTAGCACCACAGCCGCTTCACTTGATGTGTCAGAGGAGTTTTTTACACATCAGTTGGAAGAAATGAGTGATGCGCAACCATCATTGACAGAGGATGTAGATAACAGCGATATGTCTCAGTCAGGCAGCATTACAGACATGGACGTACGGTGTGATGATGATGATGTTGTACCTGCTGCTGCTTCCTTTGTTGATTTGTCAGATACAAGTGAAGCGGTTGATGATGACGATGCGTCCGTGGATGTCACGTGGGTGCCCGCTAGAAGAGAAGAAGAACATGGGGAAAGTTCAGATGGGGAGACAGAGAGGAGGAGGAGGACACAAGTTGGAAGCAGGGGGAGGTCGTTGCAAGGAGCTAGTGGCACAGTCAGACAGCATGCATCGGCACCTGGGGTCAGCCAGACAGCACGCCAATCAACGCATGCTGTTGCCACCACCAGAATGCCGTCATCGCAGAGCTCAGCAGTGTGGCATTTTTGTGTGTGTCTGCCTCTGACAACAGCGATGTCATTTGCAACCTGTGCCAAAAGAAACTGAGTCGTGGGAAGTGGAACACCCACTTAGGTACAACTGCTTTGCGAAGGCACATGATCACACATCACAAACGCCTATGGGATCAACACATGAGTAGAAGCAGCACACAAACTCAAAGCCGCCATCCTCCTCCTTGTCTAGCATCTTCAGCCACATCAACCACTGCTGTCCTCCTTGCCCCCTCTCAACCATCCGCCACTCCGTCTCTCTTCCGGAGCAGTTCCTGCTCATCTGCCCACAGTCAGGTGTCTGTCAAGGACATGTTTGAGCGTAAGAAGCCAATGTCACCAAGTCACCCCCTTGCCCAGCGTCTGACAGCTGGCTTGTCTGAACTCTTAGCCCGCCAGCTTTTACCATACAAGCTGGTGGAGTCTGAGGCGTTCAAAAAATTTGTAGCTATTGGGACACCGCAGTGGAAGGTACCCGGACGAAATTTATTTTCACAAAAGGCAATCCCCAACCTGTACTCGATTGTGCGAAAGGAAGTAATGGCATGTCTGGCACACAGTGTTGGAGCAAGGGTCCATATGACCACTGATAGCTGGTCTGCAAAGCATGGTCAGGGCAGGTATATCACCTACACTGCGCATTAGGTAAACCTGCTGACGGCTGACAAGCATGGAATGGGTAGCTCTGCAGAGGAGGAGTTGGTGACACCACCACGACTTGCAGGCAGGCCTGCTGCCACCTCCTCTACTCCTCCTACTCCATCCTCTTCCATAACCTCGTCGGCTGAGTCCTCTTCTGCTGCTGCGTCTTGCTCCACATCAACGGCACCCCCCCAGATCCACAGGTACTATTCCACATCCCGGATACGGCAGTGTCACGCCGTCTTGGGGTTGACTTGGCTAAAAGCAGAGAGTCACACCGGACCAGCACTCCTGTCCGCCCTGAACGCACAGGTGGATCAGTGGCTGACTCCGCACCAACTGGAGATCGGCAAAGTGGTTTCTGACAATGGAAGTAATTTGGTGGCGGCATTGAAATTGGGCAAGTTGACACATGTGCCGTGCATGGCACATGTGTGTAATCTGATCGTACAACGCTTTGTGCATAAGTACCCAGGCTTACAGGACATCCTGAAGCAGGCCAGGAAGGTGTGTGGCCATTTGAGGCGTTCCTACACGGCCATGGCGCACTTTTCCGATATCCAGCGGCGAAACAACATGCCAGTGAGGCGTTTGATTTGCGACAGCCCGACACATTGGAATTCAACACTCCTAATGTTCGACCGCCTGCTCCAACAAGAAAAAGCCGTTAAAGAGTATTTGTATGACCGGGGTGCTAGGACAGCCTCTGCGGAGCTGGGAATTTTTTTGCCATGTTACTGGGCGCTCATGCGCAATGCCTGTAGGCTCATGCGTCCTTTTGAGGAGGTGACAAACCTAGTCAGTCGCACCGAAGGCACCATTAGCGACATCATACCATTTGCTTTCTTCCTGGAGCGTGCCCTGCGAAGAGTGCTGGATCAAGCCGTAGATGAGCGTGAAGAGGAAGAGTTGTGGTCACCATCACCACCAGAAACAGCCTTATCAGCATCGCTTGCTGGACCTGCGGCAACGCTGGAAGAGGATTGTGAGGAAGAGGAGTCAGAGGAGGAATGTGGCTTTGAGGAGGAGGAGGAGGAGGAAGACCAACCACAACAGGCATCCCAGGGTGCTCGTTGTCACCTATCTGGTACCCATGGTGTTGTACGTGGCTGGGGGGGAAGAAGATACCTTCAGTAACATCACTGAGGACGAGGAACGGGACATGAGTAGCTCAGCATCCAACCTTGTGCAAATGGGGTCTTTCATGCTGTCATGCCTGTTGAGGGACCCTCGTATAAAAAAGCTGAAGGAGAACGACCTGTACTGGGTGTCCACGCTACTAGACCCCCGGTATAAGCATAAAGTGCCAGAAATGTTACCGAATTAAAACAAGTAGGAAAGGATGCAGCATTTCCAAAATAAATTAAAAAGTATGCTTTACACAGCGTATAAGGGTGATGTCACAGCACAACGTGAATCTAACAGGGGAAGAGCTGAAAGTAATCCTCCGACTCCCACGAACACGCCGGCAAGGACAGGATGCTTTACAGACGTGTTGTTGATGGAGGACATGCGGAGCTTTTTAACTCCTATGCATCACCACAGCCCTTCGGGGTCCACCCTCAGAGAACGACTCAACCGACAGGTAGCAGACTATCTCGCCTTAACTGCAGATCTCGACACTCTGAGGAGCGATGAACCCCTTGACTACTGGGTGTGCAGGCTTGACCTGTGGCCTGAGCTATCCCAATTTGCAGTAGAACTTCTGGCCTGCCCTGCTTCAAGTGTCCTGTCAGAAAGGACCTTCAGTGCAGCAGGAGGTATTGTCACTGAGAAGAGAAGTCGCCTAGGTCAAAAAAGTCTAGATTACCTCACCTTTATTAAGATGAATGAGGGATGGATCCCGAAGGGACTGACATTGGGCAATACATTCGAGTAAAAAAGGTCTGATGAGATGAGCTGCCTTGGGCTAAAAATGGTCCACACGCTGCTGTATTTTATCTTCAAATGCCGGATGACTTGCGAGACTTATCCGCCACAAACTAGGGTTGAAGCCGCAATGTTTTAGGGCACTTTCTGCCTGGGAAACAAACATCAATTTTTCTGACCGCTGCTACAGCAGCGGCTGCAACAATACCTAATTTTTCAGGCATGTGTACATGCCAAATTTTTCTGGCCTCTGGTGCTGCACTGTGGCTTCAAAAACAAAAAAAAGACACTTAACAGGATTAAACTGATAGGAATAGTACTACTTAACACACCACTCCTATCTGGTGGCACATTAGATTGCACGCGCAATGCCCCAAATTTGAAGTAGGAGGACCGGCCAAGCATCTTTTTCCATCTCCCGGTTCCTAAAATCCATGCCATATACACATCCCCTGATAGGGGACACCGCAGTGGAAGGTACCCGGCCGAAATTTCTTTGCACAAAAGGCAATCCCCAACCTGTACTCGATTGTGCAAAAGGAAGTAACCTTACCATGGGTCCCAGACTGCACGTCTTGTAATTCTCTGTCTGGGAAATTATATAACTATCAAATCTATCTATTTATCTATCAAATCTATCTAACTATCAATCGTATCTATCAAATGTATATTGCATCTATTGATCTATGTAATCTATGTATCAAATCTATCTATCTCGTGGCCGGACGGTTTTGTGACAGCCACTTGTGTGTCGGCCAAATGTCCGTCGGCTAAAAGTCTGGTCACGATTGCACGCGCAGTGCCCCAAATTTGAAGGAGGACCGACCAAGCATCTTTTTCCATCTCCCGGTTCCTAAAATCCATGCCATATACACCTCCCCTGGTGCCGCAACTGCCTCTGGGAACCTTACCATGGGTCCCAGACCGCACGTCTTGTAATTCTCTGTCTGGGAAATTATATATCTATCAAATCTATCTATTTATCTATCAAATCTATCTAACTATCAATCGTATCTATCAAATGTATATTGCATCTATTGATCTATGTAATCTATGTATCTATGTATCAAATCTATCTATCTTGTGGCCGGACTGTTTTATGACAGCCACTTGTGTTTCGGCCAAATGTCCGTAGGCCAAATGTCCGTTGGCTAAAAGTCCAGCCACGATTGCACGCGCAGTGCCCCAAATTTGAAGTAGGAGGACCGACCAAGCATCTTTTTCCATCTCCCGGTTCCTAAAATCCATGCCATATACACCTCCCCTGGCACCGCAACTGCCTCTGGGAACCTTACCATGGGTCCCAGACCGCACGTCTTGTAATTCTCTGTCTGGGAAATTATATATCTATCAAATCTATCTATTTATCTATCAAATATATCAATCATATCTATCAAATGTATATTGCATCTATTGATCTATGTAATATATGTATCTATCTATCAATGGCGGTTTGCCCGGTTCGCCCGTTCGCGAACAGTTGCGGAAGTTTGAGTCCGCCGTTCGCAAACTGAAAATTTTAAGTTCGCGACATCACTAGTCTTTATATGTCTGTCTGTGTGTGTGTTTTTTGGTATCAGACTTTAAGCTTGATCAGTTCTCCTCTGAGAACGCATTTATGCGCTTCCCATAGAGTGTATTTGCACTCAACAGTGTGGAGGTTGAGATTAAAATATTCCTCAATAGTTTTATTGAGCTGTGTAATTGTGTCTGGGTTATTGAGTAGGTTTTCATCTAGTTTCCATTGGTATGGTGTTAAAGGTATGTTTTGCCAGGCTAGTTAGAGTTTTACGGTTGAATGGTCAGACCAGGATGTGGGTGATATGTCACATCTCTTGACTAGTGCTAAGGCTGTTTGATTGGAGAAAATATAGTCAAGTCGACTATATGATTTATTTGGATGGGGAAAAAAGTGTAATCTCTGGTGTCTTGCTGTATAAAACGCCATGTGTCATATAGTTTGAGGTTTCTCAATCCTGTCCAGAGAGTGTTTGTTACTTTTTTGAAATTGTAATGTTTGGATTGGAGCTGTCTTTGGATGGTTGTATGGGGGTATTGAAGTCTCCTGCAACATAAGTAGGTCCCTTAATAATATCTGTTATTCTATTGAGGGTGTTTTTGAAAAATTGAGTTTGGTTGGAGTTCGGGGCATATACAAGTATACCCCGCTCATACATCGGTTTAGGGAACGGAGCCCCGCTGTAAAGTGAAAACCGCCTTAAAGTGAAACAAGGTAGTTTTAGCTTTCTTTTCACTTTCCAGTGTGTTTAAAAACTTGAAAACATGTTTGAACTGACATATATTAGAAGTGCAATTGTGTTTAGTTTAACACTAGCACAGCACAGTATTCATTTAGTATTCAATAAATACTGTACCTGTAAAATAGTGACAATTACTGTAGTAAAATTTGCCAGACTATAACACTGAGACACAGATTGCACTGTAATGTTGTGAACTGTGCATAACAAAATGGTGCCAGTCACTTTTCTTGCAATCTCACAAAGATTACAGCACTGTTTCAAAATCCTTGAAGGTTGAACTTCGGCTTCACAAATCTCTGTATTAGCGAAGCGCTGTAAAGTGAAGGGCTGTAAAGTGAGCTATACCTTTATGTTTACTAATGTGATGGGTCTGCAATATAATAGGCCCACCAGACCTAGATATCTTCCCTCAGTGTCTTTTGTGGACTGTATAAGTGTGAAAGTTAGCGATTTATTAAAAAGGATGCTGACTCCACATTTTTTGGAAGTGCCGGAGCTATGGGAATGGGTGGTAAATGTTTTCCCAAAGTATTTGGGTTCTCTGTTGCGCTTGAAGTGCGTTTCTTGCAAGAATACTATATCTATTTGTCTTTTGGCTAAATCTAAGAGGGCTTTTGACCTTTTATGAGGTGAGTTTAACCCTTTTACATTTTGTGTGAGGAGGGTTAAGTTTTTTATCTTCTCTTTTGTGTTGTCAGCCATTTCTACGTAAAAGGGGTGTGTGTTTTTGTCCTTATGTTGTGTTTATGAAAAGAGATGTAGCTAGTTATGAAATAGCATTTGGGTAAATGTGCGCAGTTTCCTGCAAGAGAAAGTGCAGTGTGTAACTTTCAATGTTCATTACTGTGTTTTATGCTATATTGATCACCATGCCACCTCACCTTTATGATTGCAAGTAGTGTTTGCATGGGTGATTGAGGTCCTGCAAGAAAAAAACATTGCACATAGTAAATAACCTTGAAAGTAATAAATCGTAATAAACACTTTAACATTGCTAACAATAATAAACATAATAACAAATAATCGAGAAAAAAAGTCTCTCTTCCTATTATAGGGCATACGTGAAAGTAATCAGGGGGTGTTCCCACAAGGGGCTCTATTATGTGAGCATATCCACTGGTACAGTCATAATATTTGAGTATCCTGGCCATAGTGAATTAGAAGAGGAGAGGGGGTAGGTGTGAGGGGGTCAGGTTTGAGGAAGGGGAAAAGAGAGGGAGGGATGAAGGGGAATGTTGGGGACCTGAATGTAGTAATACACTTAGTTAAAAATGACTTTTTTCTGCGAAGCACAAAGAAAAACAATGTTCACTGGGTTTACTTGCCCATCCTGGGTGTGTAACCTTGTCGAGAAATTGGATACGTTTTCAGTGCCTCTAGATAATAGAGGTCGGTAAGTCTCTAAGATGACTGGTTGGAGGGAGTGGGGCTGGAGGCGATATGTATTTTTGGTGAGGCGTCCGCAGGTTTTTTTGTTTTTTTTAAGTGTGGCAGTATGCCACGATTCAGCTGGATTACTTAGTCTCTTGGTTGTCTGGGACGCAGGTTGTCCCAGGGAGGGTGTTTCTGGCTGGGGGTCAAGTCCAAGTGTGGAACAAAAGGCCTGGATTTCTTCTGGGGTCCTGCAGATAAGGCGGGTGATGTTTCTGATGGTCCAGATGTGTGTTGGAAAGCCCCATCTGTAAGGTATTCTTTTGTTCCTTAACAGGGTGGTGATTGGGGAGAATTCTTTCCTTTGTTGTAAGGTTCTACTTGATAGATCTTGGAAAAATTGTAGGACATTGCCCCTGAATCTTACTGGTTGATTCTTTCATGACTGGTTTAGGAGCATCTCTTTTTTTTTTTAAAGTTATTGAATCATATGGCTTTGTCTCTTGGTGGGGCAGAGTCTGGTGGTTTTGGTCTTAATGTCCTATGTGCCCTTACCCATGGTATGTCCTCAGGGAAAGTAGGATCTTTTAGGTGCTGAAACTAATTTTGGAGGTAAACTGGAAAGTCTCTGGGTAGCACCGACTCATGTACTCCTCTGATTCGCAGATTCTTATGTCTGCTTCGATTCTCCAAGTCCTCTAATTCTTCTTGAAGTGACAAAATGGTTTCTTGTTAAGATGTTAGTTGCTCTTTCAGTTGTTGGACATCTTCTTTGATGGTGTCTTGGTTGCATTCCAGGGTTTCAACTTGAAAACCCAGTGTGTGTATGTCTTGTTTCATCTCCGCAAACTCCCTACTAATGCAGGATCGGACTATGTCCGCTATATCTTGTTTTGAGGGTAAGCTTTGCAGTAGAGTAGCAGAGTGGAGAGCTGGAAATCTTCTGTTTGGGATCTGTTAGTTTGCAGATCCTGTGAGGGGATCAGCATGATTTTTCTCTTGATCTATAGTTAGTAGGAGAGGTGTCCGCTGTGTCCGGGCATTGTAAAAATGAGGACATTTTCAGGGATTTTTCTGCAGCAGGTTTCACCAATTTATCTTGTTTTATGTTTCGCCTGGATGACATGGTGTGTAGATATAGGTTAGTGTATAAAAGATAAAAAGTATACCTTCCCATTCCTTGGATGCTTTTATTTTATGAACAGTAGTATGGTGAACTGGGTTTGGTGCTTTAAGAAGAGGCAGTTCAATGAGGTTGTGAAATAAATTGCTGCAGGTTGGGGGGGGGGGCAGATGACACCGGAAGACGTGGAGCGTGTAGGAGACACACAAGACAGCATGTTACTTTCTCAGTGTGGAAGGCTGAGAGCGTGCAAAAACCTAGCCCGCAATGCCACTATCCTTGGCCGCCAAAGGCTACTACGGCCCGGATTAAGCAACCCACTGCGTCTGCGTTGAGGAATACCAAGAGAACAAAGCAAAATTGGTGATAAAAGTAAATTGGAAAGTTGTTTAAAATTACATTCCCTATTTAAATCATGAAAGTTTTTTTTTAGACTTGACTATCCCTTTAACAATTTCTGCAATAAGGTTGGGGTGAAGGATATTTGGCATATCCAAAACCCTGATCTTAAAGCTTATACATGTTTATCTTAGACCCATCAATCCTTGTCAAGGATTGATATGTTTTTAATCACGGAGCGTTTGCTTGGATTGGAAACAAAAGACGAGATTAAAGGGATTATACTGTCAGATCACGCAATTATATCTTTAGAATTCAAACTTAAAGACATTCAAATAAATCCCACCAATGTTTTTCTCTTCCCTAAATATTTAATCCAGAATAATAAATTCCAGAATTGGTTAAATCTCAAATGGAACGAATTTATACAATTTAATAGCGCATACTTAGAGAAAATAGAAACCCTGTGGGAGGCTGGGAAGGCTGTGCTGCGGGGAGAGATTAAGTCTTATCTATGCATGCTTAAAAAAAAAAAGCAAAACAGATGAAAATTCAAGTATCTAACAGCGTGAAAAATAGCTATAATGCATATATTGCTAATCTTACGAGAGAATTCTGGGACAGATATATCAATCTTAAAACTCAAAGAGATCTAATGCTAAAACAAAAATGTGCTCAGGAAGATATATACGTTTAAGATCTCTATATGGTGGATTTAGGGGTAGAGCGGCTAAATTTCTGGCAAGAATTACAAAACAAAGAACTAGTAATCATATCCCAGGAATTAAAATTGACCAGAAAAGGGTAACAACCAATTTAGAGATAAAGAAGGTTTTCTTTTCCAGAATTTATATAAGGCCCAACACTCCAGATGAAAGCCAAAAACTCAGATTCTGGAACAACCTAAGGATACCAAAGATTCCCCAGGAAGCAATGGCACAAATAAATCTCTCAATCACACGGGAGGATATTCTAGATGGGATTATGCATGCAAAGCTAAACAAGGCCCCGGGCCCAGATTCACTGCCTGTTGAATTTTAATGAATATTACAAGAACAAATTATACCTATACTTCATAAACTATACAATTCCTATTATATAACAGGCTCCACGAGTTCTAGATACTTTCCATCTTCAAATATTACCTTAATATTAAAAAAGGATAAGAATGCAGAAGACCCGGCATCATACAGGCCTATATCGCTTCTCAATTTTGACTATAAATTGCTCACCTCTATAATCGCCAAGAGACTAGTGCCACATTTATCTGAATATACGAAAAGCTATGGTTGTAATGGACTATTATTGGAATAGGTATAAGGCAGATCAACAAAAATGTCAAACAGAGGATTAGAAAAATTAATACTCATAGACTCATTACATGGTAATCCTCTCTAAAGTTAGTGGAGCAACTAGGTGACTTGCGGCTAGGCAAGTCACCTAGTTGCTCCACTAAGCATCTGTTGCTCCACTAAGCATCTGTTTAAGGAAGTAGACCAATTCAAATACTTAAAATATAATACTATATTATATTTATATTTGTACTATTTGTATAATAATAATTACAAATATAATACTGTCAAGGAATCCTGATGAGAGGTACACGTTAAATTTCCCCAGCTTTTTTACGCAATGTAAAAAGAAATGATCTGACTGGAGAAATATACTAATTTCTCTAGTAGCCCGAAGTAAACTAATTAAAATAATCTTGTTCCCCAAATTACTTCATCTTCTTCAGAGTTTACCAATTTTTCTACGGAGGTCAGATATAAAGGATTTTAATCGGATGTGCTCCAATTTTATATGGAAGGATAAAAGGTCGCGTATTGCTTTGAACAAGTTGACTTGTCACAAGGAGGTTGCCGGGCTCGCATTTCCAAATATTAAGTATTATAACAGTGACAATTCTGATGTTTGCAGTTGATTGGATAACAGAAAAGGAATACGTGACGCTACTAGCGCTGCACCATTTGACCTAAAACCTATATTACATTGCCCTTTATCGAAAATACCCATAAATGTTTTGTGTATGATAACCCTGAAAAATGTAATTAGCGCATAGCAAAAATATTGTAATGAGATCAACTTGAATCCACATTGTATGGAATTTCTCCCAATTGTAGACAATTCAGAAGTTATTTCCAGGTATATATTACCCTATTTTCAAAGAATGGAAGAATAAAGGCCTAATACAGATCAAACAACTTATCTTAGATGAAAACATAATTTGTTCTTACCATAATATTTGGAATTGCTTTCAACTGTCGCAAAAGGATTTTTTTGCCTTTTTTCAATTGAGACATTATATAGTTGAGCTGAGAAACAAAAAGGATCCTGACTGGTATTTAGGCTTATTAAATAATGGGATAAAGTTATATCAAGATGGAATATATTCCATCTCATATTTTTATAATATAGTAAATACTCATGCAGATTCAATGCAATGGGTAGATATTCCAGCACAATGGACGAAGTTTTTTCCTGAGATTAAGTTGCAAAATATCCAAAATAGTTTTAAGTTGATATACAAATCCTGGATTCCAACCTCATGGCAAGAATCACATTTAAAATTAATTAACCGGGCGGAGCCAACTGTGCAAGGAACTAGACGCATATCTCTATAGCTCCTCAACTACAGACAAACTTAATGCATATTTAGGGCAAGGAAATAAAATATTTAGATATGTCAATGTCTAACAACTAAACCCTGACTGCAGATCTCACAAAGAGGTACTTTGAAACCAGATTGTTTCACGATGAATCAAAGAGAGGAGGCCTGTTTGTTTTGAGAGGTGAGATACTCAGCTCGGCTTCCACTGCAGCCACCTACTTAGACCAAAGCCGACACTATATACCCCTGGGACATGGATGAGATACGGATGCTTCTCTACACGATAGAACTTAAGATGCAAAATAACTTTGCTGAACTAGCGCTCGTAATCAGGACCCCATGCGCTTTGAGAGATGACACTACAAACAAGATGGCGCAGGACAGAGTAGAGGTACTGCCGATGCAGGCTGCAGAAGACGCTCCTATCTCAGGTAGCAAAGAAAAGGCCCATTGGATGCAGTTTAAGAAGGGCGACTCAACCTTAAAGCCTGCAGTGTCTGTGTGCGCACCGAGTGCTGTTAATATTATAGGCAGCTGTGATATGGCCATAGAACGAAGCAGCTCTGTCCTGGTCTCATGCTCTTTAGAAACTTACAACATGAAAGTGTGTCTCCTGATGCTGGCTGGTGTAATTACCGATGTTGATGCAGACAGAAGCCAGCTGTGGTCTAGGAGTAGTGCTCATCAGGATTCCCTAACAGACATGATCTTTCCATTTGATTTCACCGGAGTCACCGGAGCGGGTGCCTACCCTGACCGCGCAGTTTGCACTATATATGTATTCAGCAGGGAGCCTATACCCGCATATAGAGGCATATCGGATAAATGTGGTGTGGGATAGCTGAGGACTCTGTTGCTTTGCTATTGAGGACAAACAGGTTCATTTCCAGATTTAGTGTCTCCTGGACATTATATAACTCAGGACTATTTTATGTACAGAGTTCATTCTATTATTTTATGCCCAAGTATTGTCTCTCAATATATGTACATATACACTTTCTTACCAGACAGAAATCAATGATGAAGACCATATGGTCTGATAATGGAAAAGTTCAATATGGTTTTCCCTTTTTACCTTGCTACTCCTCACAGTCTCTCGCTCAGATATCTACCCCCTTTGATGTACATTGATACCCTTTTTTGAGGGTTAACCATTGATGTAGTCTGCCTCTTGACATTTAATTATCTCATAGAGGACTATGTCTTTTTGTTTTTCTTAATCTCGTTTCTTTATTAATGTATACAGCTTTTGTGATTTATTGTTTAACCTTTACATATCAGGGTATAAGATGTTATGTACACTCTCATTGAAATTTTTCATACTAATTTCCTGCAGATATCCTTTGCTACCCCACTTAGGCTAACTTTAGAGAGGATTACCATGTAATGAGTCTATGAGTATTAATTTTTCTAATCCTCTGTTTGACATTTGACATTTGCACTAGATAGTTAGCTTACTAATAAGAGTTGTTATAACAGAGAATAATACTATTTTAGGAATATAGTTGAAAGTTACAACGACTGAAGTCAATACCTAAACAAAACAACCTATACACTTAGGTCAGTGAGCTATCACAAATTAGTTTAATGGTTTTTCTATCTGAATTTAAAGTTTAATTAGGTGTATAATTATAGTTATTTAATTCAGCAACCAGTTCATGCTGTGTTAAGATTTTCTTATAATATAGCCCACGGAAATCTGTTATATATATTTATACTTATTAGGAAACAAGTTACTGTGACTTTGAATTTGTGACATGTCAGCTGTGGGTTATGCTCATCCAGCTCTGTTATAAGGTGAAAGCCTAGTACATGTATGTTAACAGCAACCTCACCATTTGGTAATAATAGCATACTTACATATCTTTATAGCTTGCAGCTGAACGTTGTATGTGTTCCTCATGTCAAAGCTGCAATAGCTGATTATCTCTAATTACCTTTTCCCACACCATAGATGTATATACTTGTAGCCTTTGGTGTCCCCTAGTAGTCTATATTAAGATTACTGCTAGCTGTCATACCAGAGCCCTTTGTCTATCCATCTTAAATAATATAGCCATGGAACAGTTTGCTATAACCTCATTTTAATACTAACTGTTCCAACTCAGGTGCTTATTTGCTATACTGTTCTGAACAGAATGTTACTCCCTGTGCACTAAACTAGGCTTATAGTTAAACGTATTTTGAATGCCATCATACGAACACCTGTTACAATTTCATCACTATCCTAGACTCCCTAGCCTTACTTAGCTTGCCTCTTGAGTTCCCCTGTAGCCCTCAGTAGAGAATCGAGCATTAAAACTTCTCCCTCCTATCTATGTAAGAGACTAGCACCCAGTTTCTACTTCCATTCCTCAATGTTTGAAATATAGCCATCTTTAAATTTGTTCCCTTATCTTTACTATGTTTTTAGTGTCTGGTTTAATGTCCTTGATGGATCCCTGGCACATGCCTTAAGTTAGTTCCAATATAACTTGCTAATAGACATAAATCAGTTTTTGTATAGTATATATCCTGTTGCTACCCTAAATCTTTAAACCTATCTTTGCTATTGAGCGTGTTTGTACTTGTTTGGTAAACATGCCACCTAAATATCTCCAAACGATACTTTTCTGTTCGAGAGCTTACATTAGTCCTTCTGTGATCTTTCATTACATATTATAAAGGCTATGGCTGGGCTGTGTTAACTGGGAAAGCACGGCTCAGCATATCAGATGAATTAAGGATCTTAGTTTGGATATATATGTAGTGACTAATGGTATGCATGGGGTTGGAGATACCTGACTATGTAGGTGCTTTATTTGTCTCTGTCTTTCATACACTTAGTTATCCCCCCTGTCTGTATACTTCTTAGGAAACTTTTATTACTTCTACATACCCCAACTTAAATTTACTCAAGATGCAGTTAGAGGATAATTATATCCCGTAGTGCAATTTAAAGAGTTACGTTCTTAGGGTACTTATGAATCTGACATACTAACTGGCTCCGCCCTCCATCCCCCTTATTATACTCCGAGCGGCTCTTGTCCGCTGTATCCCCCTTCCCCATAAAACTATAGAGCTAGCCCCTCCCTAGCCCTACCCTTACCTGAATAGGCATCTTACTTTTCTTCTTATATTACTGGGAGAGGACCATTTTTGTTTATATTACATTTATAATACTCTATAACAAAACTGAAGTCTCTTTATGAAAATACCCCACATTTTATAGCAATGTCTGAGATATTGGAAGACATTACTATACTAATTATGCTGTGTATACGTTGATCTGTAAACGTTTTTTGGTATACCCTATATCCTGTATCTGTTTCTGACTTCAATAAAAATCATTTAAAAAAAAAAAAAAAAAAAATTAATTAACCAAACGTATATCACTGCAGCTAAATTAACTAAATGGTATAGACAACAGGTCTATTGCCCTAAGTGTAATCATGAACGTGCAGATATTATACATTATTTTTGGACATGCCCCAAGATCGTCCAGTTGTGGATGCAGATTAATTATTGGTTAATTAATGTACTTTAGATTTTGTTATCTTGTAGCGCCATGTCTTTTTCCTAGCCTCCTACTCTGAAATAGGTTACAACCCCGATTTGATTAATACAATTATTTTATTGGTACGGAATCTCCTGTTAAAGAATTGGAAAGAGTGTCATGTAGCCAAATTCAGCAATTTCAAAAAAGAACTAATTAGGCAAATTATATTAGAACAATATTATATCCAGAATTTTGAAAATAAGAGTCTCAAGTACCTTTTCTCTAAGTGGCTTAAAGTCATCCAATCCCTCCCAAGGGACTCCCAAATACAATTAATTCGGCCTGTTAATAAGACAGAATATATTCTGTATATTCATGCTGGTCATTTCCCTACAGCGTGGGCCTAACAATCAGAATAATAGAGCAACTATAAGGAACTATGAAATGTTATGGCCAGGGATAAAAAAGGACCTAATTTCAGTGGGGAGAAGGAAGAGGGCGGTTCGTCCCTTTTTTTTTTCCTCTTCATTTTGAAGTTAGTTTATTCCGTTACGTGTTACTATGGCTTCCTGTAGAGCCAATTAAATAATTGTTTATTTTTTCACAGATTATATCTGGTAGAAATACTACAGGGCTTTGTTAGCAAATTGTCGTGTGTATTACTACATCAACCAAAGTAGCTAATTTTTTCTTTCTTTCTCTCTTTTCTTTTTTTTATTCTTATGTTTATATGTTGATACGTATTTAGATTTAAGATTATCTAGAGATAAAATGGAAAAATCCCAACAAAATGAATGTAAGGGACAAAAGATTTATGTTCATGATTTACGAATTGTATTAATTATATGTCATTTTGCCCCGTGTGGCATTCAATTTATTGTTGATATTGTACACATTTTGTTGGGCTAAATAAATAATTAAAGGAAAAAAAATGCTGCAGGTTACCAGATTTTAGAGCAGGCAGGGAGAGTTTAGTTTATGTCCCATATATTGAAGCAGATTAAGGTTAGAAATCAGGGTCACTATAATAAGTGTGTAGGCTTTACTGTGTTGGAACTCCAAGAGACGTGATTGTATAGGGCTTGTTGTAACTGGTTGGCCTTGTTTTTCCCTTTTTCAAGCAAGTTAGAGAGGAACTTTGTTTACAGAGGCAGGGTTAGATGGTAAGGGGGATTGCCTTTACTGGGGTAAGCTATGATTATAGTGTAGCTTGATCACTTACCGGTTTTCGGATCATGCTCCGTGGTAGGCCCAATCCCTGGACTTAATTTTCGGCCGAGATGCGGGATACGTTTTCCACTAATTGGTCAAAGATATTGTTCAGGATTGGTGGCCAGTGGCGTTTTCACCACTCTGGAGACTGATTATTGCTTGATGGAGCTCAGTATGAAGCTTTAGGTGAGCCTGTAGCCTATTGCGGCCTACTCTGGCTGTTGTCGGTTATTCCGGTCTTTTGGCTGAAAAGTTGGCGATTTCTTCCCAGGACATAGGGGAAGGATAGAGAAGTGCCTGGCTGTGATTTAAGGTGGAATGGCCAGGATATTCTCTTGATTGCAAGGCCCCTGTGGCGGAGCTCCAGAGTTATGCTGCTCTCATGTCAGCTGCCGGCTCCACCCCTAGGGTGGCCAAAAATTGTAATATGATCAGAGTGCTACTGTAAGGCAATTTTAACAGGGTGACATGGTAACAATTTTGGTTCCTACAGCTGAGAGTAAGCTTTGGCTCGTTGGCAGGGACCTTATGAAATTATAGAAAAGATAAGCACTGTGAATTATAGAGTTAGTCAGCCTGACCATCATAGGAAAGAGCAAATATTCCATATAAATCTTCTAAAGCCATGGAGGGACAAAGACGCATTGGTAGCCTAGTTAGCTCATACCAGTGCTGAGCCTCAATTCTCAGAACAAGCAGTAACTATTTCCTCATAGCTAACACCTGAACAAGTAAAGGAAGTTAAGGAAATTGTGGAGATGAATAAGAAAGTTTTCTCACCTATCCTAGGCAGAACACAAGAATTTGCCCATGATATTGTTAGTGAACCAGGGGAAGGCTGTACAAGCAGAGGTTTGGAAAAAGCTTGAATCAGATGCGATAGAAGAATCACATACAATTTGTTTAGCCGAATTGTTATGATATCTAAACGGGATGATTCTATCAGATTTTGTAATGACTTTACTTAGCTTGATGCTTACCCTATGCCACAGGTTGACAAGCTGATAGAAAGAATAGCTAAGGCCAGATTTCTTTCCACATTGTATTTGACAAAAGGGTATTGCCAGATACAGTACCTCTCACTAAGCATGCCTGAAAAAACTATCTGTAACCCCAGATGGTTTATTTCAATAAAAGATGATGCCCTTTGGTCTCTATGAATCTCCAGCCACTTTTCAGAGGCTCGTGGATAAATTATTAAGACCACATGTATGGCTGGGACTCTCATTTGCAGAAAGTAGAGGCAGTGGTAGACATCTTTAGGAAAGCTGGGTTAACTGACAACCTCTCCAAATGTTTAATTGGATTGTCAGAATCTAAGTATTTAGGTTACATAGTGGGAAGGGGGTTAGTGTAACCCCAGTTGAACAAGGTAGAAGCTATACAGAATTGGCCCAGGCCTCTTAGTAAAAAGCAGGTTAGACCCTTTCCTGGGAATTGTCGGCTACTACCGCAGGTCATACCCCATTTTGCGACCAGAGTTGATTCAACATATTGCAACATCTATATTTTTCCATTCTTCAAGAACGACCTCTTTTAGAGCCTGAATGCTGGAGTAGAGTGATGCTCAATTTGTCTCTTCAGAATTTCCCATAGGTGTTTGATTGGGTTCAGATCAGGAGACATACTTAGCCACTGCATCAGTTTAACCCTGTTCTTCTTCAGAAATGCAACAGTGGCCTTAGATGTGTGTTTTGGATCATTGTCATTTTGGAAAACGGCACAATGACCAAGGACAAGGAGTGATTGTAGCATCAATGAAATGCAGCTCCCCGACACCAGCAGCACTCATGCAGCCCCACAGAAGGACACTGTCACCACCATATTTCACTGTAGGCACCATGCATTTTTCATTATACTCCTCACCTTTGCAACGCCATATAGTTTTGAAGCCATCAGTTCCAAAAACATTTATCTCGGTCTCATCACTCCAGAGTACAGAGTCCCAGTAGTCTTCTACTTATTTTTCAACATGTGTCCTGGCAAATTCTAGGTGGGCTTTTTTGTGATTGGTCTTTAGAAGAGGCTTCCTTCGTGGACGACACCCATGCATGCCATTCCTCTGTAGTGTACGTCATAGTGTGTCACGGGAAACAATCACCCCAGTTTGGCATTCTACTTCTTTAGCTAACTGTAGTGAACTTGAATGGCGATTTTCTTCAACCCTTCTCATCAGAAGGTGCTCTTGTCAAGGTGTTAACTTCCATGGACGCTCTGGACGTCTCTGTGAGATGGTTGCAGTTCCATCTTTATTATTTTTGTGTATCACTTTTGCTACAGTGTTCTGACTGATAAGTAAAGCTTTGCTGATCTTCTTGTAGCCTTCACCTTTCTTGTGTATAGAAATTATTTTCTTTCTCAGGCCTTGTGACATTTCTCTTCCATACGGTGCCACTGCTGACAGTATGACATAGGAAAGGGTTTTCTTTGGTAAGTAACACCCTTTTATAGAAATTATTTTCTTTCTCAGGCCTTGTGACATTTCTCTTCCATACGGTGCCACTGCTGACAGTATGACATAGGAAAGGGTTTTCTTTGGTAAGTAACACCCTTTTATAATCAACTATCTGCTGGACACCTGTTTAATGAATAATTGGACTCACCTTTTGTCTTTCATTGGGGTGTATTCATTTTTGCAACATGGTCTTGAATGAAATTAACAAATCTTGGTTGCAATCAATGGCCCGCATATGTTGTTTCTGAAAGGTAAGTAAAGGTTATCTGACAAATCTGTTGGGGTGTACTTATTTATGCTGAGCACTGTGTGTGTATGTATGTATATATATATATATATATATATATATATATATATATATATATATATATATATATATATATATATAGTTTAGCAAATATAAGTTAAAGCTAATTAGGGATAGATATGTTGCAGTGTTTGCATTTAAAAGTCAGCAGGGCGCATTTCAAGTTCTGAGATTTAGAAAATCCTTCATTTTCAGAACTAAATTATATGAAAAGGGTGCAAAACAAATAATACAAGTATACTGCACATTTATTTCATTATGCATAAGTAAAATTTTATATAAAAATTTCAAGGTGTTTACTTACTGTCTCTTTAAGCATTTTCCTTTTGTGTCTAATACCCCTTTTAAGATCACAATTTATTGGACAGTCATGCATAGCATTTCTGTGAGTAGACGAAAACAAGCTATAGAGACAAAACATCAAGAACAAGGACATATTCAGGTTGATCAAGATAAGGATTTGTGATTAAGCCCCATAAGCTACTGAAAAAACACTTTCCTGACTAACTTGTTTAGCTTCAAAATATATTCGCCACACCTTAAGGAAGTAAGATTTACTTAATGTACTATTTGACCACCTTGTATGAACCCAGATTAATTGATGAATATGTAATGGTTGCAAGCAAATCCTAACATCCACATTCCCATGAACTCAGGAGTTCTGATCTATATGACATTTTATTGGGGCCACACTGTTTATTATTACTGCAGGTAATAGAGTGTATACATAAGGATTTGCCTCTTTCTTTAGAGCCCAGTGCTTTTCAAAAAAGACAAAAAATAGCTTCCAGATGTACTTAGTCTGCATTTTAGCTACTTAATATTTTTACACAAACATTTTTATTAAAAAGCTAACAATAACTCCTAACTTGCTCAATCAATTTACTCCAGCATTTAAAGATTTTTGAAGTAACTGATGGCTAGATTACGAGTTTTTGTCGGTAAGGCTTGCGGGGCTAACAAGCCTTTTTTTCCCACCGCTCCCTTAAGACAACGCTGGTATTACAGTTTTTTTAAACCTGGCGTTAGCCGCAAAAAGGTGAGCGTAGAGCAGAATTTAGCTCCACATCTCACCTCAATACCAGCGTTGCTTACGGTAGCGGTAAGCTGGCTAAACGAACTTGTGCACAATTTCCCCATAGGAAACAATGGGGCTGAGCTGGCTGAAAAAAAAACTAACACCTGCAAAAAAGCAGCGTTCAGCTCCTAACGCAGCCCCATTGTTTCCTATGGGGAAATGAATTTTATGTCTGCACCTAACACCCTAACATGAACCCCGAGTTTAAACACCCCTAATATTACACTTATTAACCCCTAATCTGCCGCCCCCGCTATCGCTGACACCTACATTATATTATTAACCCCTAATCTGCCGCTCCGGACACCGCCGCCACCTACATTATAGTTATTAACCCCTAATCTGCCCCCCCAATGTCGCCACAACTATATTAAATTTATTAACCCCTAATCTTCCGATACCAACGTTGCCACTACTATATTAAATTTATTAACCCTTAAACCTAAGTCTAACCTTAAGTCTAACCCCCCAACTTAAATATAATTTAAATTAAACTAAATACATTTACTAAATACTTACCTATAAAATAAACCCTAAGCTAGCTACAATATAACTAATAGTTACATTGTAGCGATTTTAGGATTTATATTTATTGTACAGGCAACTTTGTAATTATTTTAACTAGGTACAATAGTTATTAAATAGTTATTAACTATTTAATAACTACCTAGCTAAAATAAGTACAAAATTACCTGTAAAGTAAACCCTAACCTAAGTTACATTTACACCTAACACTACACTATCATTAAATAAATTACCTAAACTACCTACAATTAATTACAATTAAATTAAATAAACTAAATTACGGGAAAAAAACAGTAAATTACAGGGGGAAAAAATAATTACAAGAATTTTAAACTAATTACACCTAATCTAATCCCCTAATAAAATAAAAAATCCCCCCCGAAAAAATAAAATTCCCTACCCTATACTAAATTACAAATAGCCCTTAAAAGGGCCTTTTGTGGGGCATTGCCCCAAAGTAATCAGCTCTTTCACCTGTAAAAAAAATACAATACCCCCCAAAATTAAACCCACCACCCACACACCCAACCCTACTCTAAAACCCACCCAATCCCCCCTTAAAAAAAAGTAACACTACCCCCTGAAGATCTCCCTACCTTGAGCCGTCTTTGCCCAGCCGGGCACAAGTGGACCTCCAGAGGGGCAGAAGTCTTCATCCAATCCGGGCAGAAGAGGTCCTCCAAGCGGCAGAAGTCTTCATCCAAGCGGCATATTCTATCTTCATCCATCCGGAGCGGAGCGGGTCCATCTTCAATCCAGCTGACGCGGAGCCATCCTCTTCAAACGACGTCCTAACACAGAATGAAGGTTCCTTTAAATGACGTCATCCAAGATGGCGTCCCTTGAATTCCGATTGGCTGATAGGATTCTATCAGCCAATCGGAATTAAGGTAGGAAAAATCCTATCAGCCAATAGGATTGAGCTTGCATTCTATTGGCTGATTGGAACAGCCAATAGAATGCAAGCTCAATCCTATTGGCTGATACAATCAGCCAATAGGATTGAACTTCAATCCTATTGGCTGATTGGATCAGCCAATAAGATTTTTCCTACCTTAATTCCGATTGGCTGATAGAATCCTATCAGCCAATCGGAATTCAAGGGACGCCATCTATAGTTTTTGGGGTTTGGAATTCTTTGCCTCCACTAGACATCGACTTTTTGCATGTATCGGGTTATGGGCGTATAAAGCCGTACTTTGAATATTGAGACCTTGTTAACATGTTCCCCCATAGTCTTCAATGTAGCCAAAATGTGAAAAAACTATCACTCTTACGCGCAAACCCGATCACATTTTTTCATTTGCGCTAACTTGACATGAAAATATGAATGTTTCACATTCCAATGTTCTTCACATAGAAGAATGTGTTCTATTTTTTCTTAAATAAATTCTTAAATTTATTCAGCTACTTGACTGCAAAGGGCTCCAATAAAATGTTTTTCTAACACCTGAGACAAGAGTGTGTTATTATGATTGTAACCATACTTTAAAATGTATTTGTGATATATTTTGTGCAACTTTTTTTTTTTGCGTAATAGTTAACTCTTAGGTTGTGATTTCCCGACATGCGTTAAATTAAATTGTGCTCAAGCAAATGCATTAACTTTCAACTCCATGCTACTTCTGATGCGCGCAAAGAGCTGTGATAAACCACTCTTCGCTCTAGTGCAACAGTTAGCGTGCCACTCGTAACCTAGCCCTAAATGTTTAAAAAGTGTTTTAAAGGGATATGGTATATGACAATGTATTTGATAGGGAAGGAAGGGTTTAAAGGAGTATATATATATATATATATATAATTTATCTCAAAGTGCCAAAACCGCAATTAAATCTGAATACTTGGGGGGGGGGGGGGGTTTAGAAAAACACTTCATACAACTGTCTGAGCTAATTGACTGCTTTTGTCTTTAAAAAAAACAAAACACACAATAAAGTGGTTTTAACAATACAAATAGCTGAAGTTAAAACAAAAACCCAAATTTAACTCTTTTTTTTCCTAATCAACTGCCTAAGCCTTTTGCAATTCTCTGGCTAATTCACCACCATTCACATTTAAAGGACCAGTCAACACAGTAGATTTGCATAATCAACAAATGCAAGATAAGAAGACAATGCAATAGCAGTTAGCCTAAACTTCAAATGAGTAGCAGATTTTTTTTCTGACAAATGAGTAGCAGATTTTTATGTCTTTTTCCACTCCCCCTGTACCATGTGACAGCCATCAGCCATTCACAAATGCATACACACTTATTCTTGCACATGTTCAGTAGGAGCTGGTGACTCAAAACATTTAAATATAAAAATACTGTGCACATTTTGTTAATGGAAGTAAATTGGAAAGTTGTTTAAAATGGCATGCTCTATCTGAATAATGAAAGTTCAATTTTGATTGAGTGTCCCTTTAAAGGGACAGTCAACACCAGAATTTTTGTTGTTTAAAAAGATAGATAATCCCTTTATTACCCATTCCCCAGTTTTGCAAAACCAACACTGTTATATTAATACACTTTTTACCTCTGTGACTAACTTGTATCTAAGCATCTACTGACCACCCCTAATCACATGACTTTTAGTTATTATCTATTGACTTGCATTTTAGCCAATTAGTGCTGTGAAAAGTAAATAAAATAGAGGCGACCTTCAAGGGCGTAGAAATTATCATATGTGCCTTCCTAGGTTTGCTTTCAACTAGAATACCAATAGAACAAAGCAAAATTGTTGATAAAAGTAAATTGGAAAGTTGTTTAAAATTGCATGCCCTATTTGAAAAATGAAAGTTTTTTTTGGACTTGACTGTCCCTTTAAGTGAATAGACCTGTAAAGCTGCTTCTTATAGTGCAGAGCATCAGAGTTTACAAAACTAAATATATTACATTTTAGCAATCACATAAACCCTGGTGTCAGGCTTCCCATTCCTAAATAGCAAATAAAAACATTATTTCTAGCACTTTTATTAAAACAACCTACATGGATTAGCAAGCTAAACAGGAAAACTAAAGGTGACATAACACCATTATAAGGCATTTCAGCAGCAAAGTATCCATTGCAGACATCAGACAGTTTGATTTAAAACATAAGCACTCAATCCTTCTAAAATAGTTCCTTGAAGACCAGACCAGGCTGAGTTAAAGTGGATGTAAAGTCACTCATAGTAGACAATGCGAACTGATTTATCTCCCAAAAATAGCATAAGTTTAAGTCATCATTTTTTTTAAAAACATTATATTATATCGATGTATATACTTATCTCTTTATAATCGTCTTGCTCTCTCCCTCCGCCCGCCATTTTGTTCCACGTTTAGTACTTTGATTGACAGTTGACTAAACAAATAATCTATCTTACCCCGTGGCGTCCAGCCCCTTTATCAAAACGTCACTCTTACTTTATGCGCATGCGTAAACAAACTTCATTTGGATTTTGAAGCGATGCGCGTACACGCTGTAAGCATGCGCATAAAAAGCCTGCTGCCATAACCTGACTAGATTTACTCGGAACAGCAAGTAAGTATCTATGCTCGCGAGTACACCATTGTTTATCAACGCATGCGCAATTTCTGAAGTAAAATGTAAACGCATGCGCATATTCAGCAGGAAATTGGAAACGCATGCGCACAAAAACGAGCGATCGTGAAAGCGCTTTGCTAATACGTCATAGAGCAGGTGGGACCGCTCTATACGTTATGCAAAGAAAAGAAGGGAAGTAATGGATGGGAGGAGCTCTGACTGAAAACGGATCTAAGTTGAATAATAAAATATCATGTTATATTTAGAATCTTTTAAGAAAATCAGAATGCGGTATCAATGAGAGAGTTATTAGGAAGCTATATTTATGTTGAATAACTGAAAAATTTACATTCACTTTAATATGATGAAGCAAGACACACACGATTTTCACCTTCCTTTCCCCGTGCTGTCAGTCCTGCCTTCCTGTGAGGGTGGGAGGGGAGGTGTGTGGAACTCGGTATGCAGGAATAGAGACACAAGACAAAGAAAGTCTTTTCTAGTGAATACTTTACTGAAGCAAAACATATAAACAACAATATTCTGGTGGAAGGGATAAGGGAATAGAATACCCAAAGTAGAATAGGAACAAGTCTCTCAACAAGCACAGACTACCCAGCGGTGAGGGTATGGCTTTCAGGATGCAGATAGATTGAATACAGGAACCACGGCAGAGGTGATTAGATTCAGGAGCAAGATAAACATACATAAATATCACAGCAGAGATGCTTAACTTCAAGAGCAAGGTAAGCATACACAGGTATCACAGCAGAGGTGCTTGGTTTCAGGAGCAAGGTAAGCATATACAGGTATCACAACAGAGGTGCTTGGCTTCGGGAGTAAGGTAAGCATACACAGGTATCACAGCAGAGATGCTTGACTTCGGGAGCAAGGTAAGCATACACAGGTATCACAGCAGAGGTGCTTGACTTCGGGAGCAAGGTAAGCATACACAGGTATCACAGCAGAGATGCTTGACTTCGGGAGCAAGGTAAGCATACACAGGTATCACAGCAGAGGTGCTTGACTTCGGGAGCAAGGTAAGCATACACAGGTATCACAGCAGAGGTGCTTGGTTTCAGGAGCAAGGTAAGCATATACAGGTATCACAACAGAGGTGCTTGGCTTCGGGAGTAAGGTAAGCATACACAGGTATCACAGCAGAAATGCTTGGCTCTGGGAGCAAAGTAAGCATACACAGGTATCACAGCAGAGGTGCTTGGTTTCAGGAGCAAGGTAAGCATATACAAGTATCACAACAGAGGTGCTTGGCTTCAGGAGTAAGGTAAGCAACATAGGTATCACAGCAGAGATGCTTGACTCTGGGAGCAAGGTAAGCATACATAGGTATCACAGCAGAGATGCTTGGCTTCAGGAGCAAGGTAAGCATACACAGGTATCACAGCAGAGATGCTTGGACTCAGGAGCCAGAAAGGGAAACACTGAATGGGCAATAACTCAGTGCAGAATGGAACTGACTCTATATAATACAGAATATGTTACGTGTGCAGGTAGGTATCGGCAAGCGTAAAGAGTAAAGCGTAACAATATTTAATATAAACACATAAAATGACATGTCCAAGTTTTCTATTCCCACTGCATTTAAAATACAAACATCAAAAGGTTGGCCTAACAAAAATACGAAAAGATATCTATCTCTAATAAAAAGTTCAGGAACAGTCTGTTTGTGAAATATACAATTGTTTTAGGATTTCACAGACAGACTCAGATCTTCCTTCCATGTCTTCTTTCCCTCGCAAGCATGTACGCAGCAGTACACGCAATGTGGCGAACTTATGGCTCATATGTCAACAGAGAGGCCTCTACGTACTAGCTGTGGCGCACGTGCCATAGGCTCACCATCGTTTAACTAGTACATTTTCAATAATTCAAGCAGTATAAACCGATCTAAACAGACAAATGCCCAAAAGATTTACAGTTGGAACAAGCTTCCGAATCAGGACAATAGTTAGGCTGACATTAAATTCTATCAATTCCCTTTTTATGAAAATACATATTAGGGTGTTGAATGCCAAACTTCAATCCATTAAAAGGTAAAAAATGGAACAGTAAGTGATAGTAAATAAATGCATCTATTCCCTACTACAGAGCAGTAGCTCACATCTGATTAACTTTTTGCCTGCTGGTTTATTAAAGGTGGAAGTGCCCCTCATTATTATTCCATTAGTCAATGAAGTCGGAACGTTATCTACTTGTAGTACTGACACTCCTCTACCAATCAACAAACTGGCCAATCACAAGAGTCGAAAATGAACACTCTACAGACCAACCTATCACAAAAAGGCATCTGGTCAATCATAATGTTGACCTTGACACTTCTACTAAATAATTAACCTCCTTGTTTCTCTCATCTGTTAAATAAATACTCACTAGGTGTTACATTAGCATTGCCATCTGTAAAAATAAAAAATATCATCTGTAATGATATTTCGGTGTTAGCATCACAATTTTATATCACAAATAGTTATAACACCGTAAAAAAGAAAACAATTAAAGTCAAAGTAATGTTTATCAGCAATAAAATGGAAAAATTAATTTGAAGATGATATTTGAGAAGTTGGATAAACTTCAAAATTATCTGAATTTTCATATTGCATGAGAAATACTGGGAACCAGTGGGCTACGGCTACTAAAAACATTTTTCATTATTTTACATTTCTTAAAATACAAATACCCTCATCTATCTCTTAAAGGGACAGTAAACTCCTTAATTCTTAATTATTTATTTTGTCTCTCTTTTATTACATGCATCCACCGTTATTTTGTCAGTTGTAATTTTCTGTTTTTTTCTCTTTCATGCCCAGATGATCGAAAGTGCTGCAATGCAGCAATATATTCAAGGGGATCTGCAATGACGTTGAGTGAGCCAACAAAATATTCCAAGCGGCTGACATCTATATTTACAAGCAGCAACGCGGAGAAGTGTTTTACTGCACATCCCAATAGGCAACGATGCTGGTGATATATTCCAGCCAGCATCAGCGCCGACATTGGCGATTTATAGTAAAGGATCCCTTTGGAATAGATAGCACTGAGTCTAACAACTATACCTATGTAACCGATAGAAACCACCACTGCAAAATAACCCTACACTACTTAACCCCTAAACCGCCAATAGCCCACCACAATAAACCTTCTACCCTATTAACCCCTAAACTGACAATAGCCCACCGCAATAAAACTTCTACCCTATTAACCCCTAAACCGACAATAGCCCAACGCATTATTTCCCTACTCTACTTAAACCCTACACCGCCACAACCCCCTAACCTATTAAACCCTAATCCGCCACAATCCCCAACACAATAAGCCCCCTAACCTTTTTAACCCCTAATTCAACACAACCCCCCAACGCAATAGGCGCCCTAACCTATTAACCCCTACACCATCACAACCCTCAACACAAACTACTCCTACACTACTTCTACCTAACACCTAACCCCCTAAATCTCTAAACTAATACCCCCTAAGTTACAAAAAAATAACAAACACTAAATTTACAAAAAATTTAAAAAAATAACATTACAGAAGAAAAAAAATCAACACCACCAAAAATTAAAAACACCCACAGTTAAGCCTATACTAAAACTAAGGACCCCTTTATAAAAAAAAAAACACTCAAAATAAAAGAAATAAAAAAATAAACACTAAGTTACTATAAAAATAGCCCTTTAAAGGGCATTTTGTAGGGGGCGGAGCATGCAGCCATCCAAGATGGCTGCACCTCTCTGAAGCTCTGAGCATGGACGAGTTGAAAACCGCCACTGCACCCAGCATCTTACCCCTCTGACTGTTCAAAAGTCAAGGGTAACAGTGGAACATATACTGGTCAGGCCGGTTGGCTTACCATACCTATTCGACTATCTGTGAACCTACCACAGCTCCAGGTACATCCACCATTACAGCCCAGCATTTGAAAGGCCGTTGCCATGCGACTTTGCACACAGCACCATCACCAGCACAAGTATACTTCCTAGAGCTGCCCTAAAGCTATAGCTCTTCTGGAACCACAAGCCTTCTTACACCTCGCACAGGCCTAATTACCACTTTCGGCCCGTGGCCTGCTGTATTACCAAGAGGCTGCGCTTTGGCCTGTCAGCAACCTGAATTGGAGCCTAAAACAAGCTCAGAACGACCAGACAAACATCCTACTAGCTCCCAAAACTGTAAGTTTAGTTCTCCATGCATCTATCTGCCATCGGAACGCTCTTATCACAGTAAGCAATGTGGCCTAATAGTTAAACACCACCCAGAGTGCCTACTTTATTTACCCTGCCTTTGCTGGTCAGGTTATACCCAGACTTATGACCTTTTATATACCTTTAACAGAAAACTGTATCTCCAATAACAGCAGCAACGATGCAGCCATAAAACCTTTATTATCATTTGATCAAAACCTTGGCATAAAGATTTGGCTTAAAGCAATACAACAGCACATCAAAGCTGAGAATCCTGTCTAGCAATAACAAAGCTCAGGCCTAAGCCTTTTCTCAAAGCCCTTCACTATACTTGCAGTTGCTGCCTCCAATAGCTCATACTGTGACCTTAAAACAATCGTCACCTCAATTCAATTCTAACTAAATTTTTCCTGCCTACACCACTGTGGGGGATACTGAAGCAAATACTTGAATTGTTGCTACAGCGCAGGTTATAGAGAGCTAAATCTTGTGTTAGATAGCCCTGTGAGCATTTTTGCAGCAGCAGCACCTTTGGAATAACCTTTCCATCCAACCCTACTGCCTTGCCTCCATTCTCCCTGCATTAACTGCAGAATCATCTTTTCGTCTGACATCACTTTCAGCTAACTCACGACCTGTTACTACCTAGCAGAAGTGCAGACATGGCTCAACGTAGGGAAGCTAAAGCCGACAAAAATCTTAAAGCCATTTCAGCTGGGCTAAATCCCATGAATACTTTCTTATCATTTTGACAGGAAAAAGGCTACAGACTCTCCTATAACAGACGGAGAAGATGATCCCTCAGCTGAACTCACGGAGAGTGAACAACCTCCTCAGGAAGAGCAAACTACCCCCTCACCTAATGATGGTCCTGTCACATTGAAAGCAACGGAGACTCTTATTTCCCAAGTTAAAACATGCATCCATGAAGAGTGTGCGGATTTAAACTAGGATTTAGAGTTGAAACTCTTAAAGACGACAGAGAAGAACTCATCAAAAACATGTCAGATATATCTAAAAAAATACAGCTCCAACAAACTCAGATCACAGATCTCAAATCCAAAATTGACGATATTGAGAATCGCACAAGACATAACAACCTCTGTATCAGAGGAGTGCCTGAAAAAGTATCAGGCAGAACAATACAACTCTACCTCCAAGAACTGTTTGAGTCACTAGCAATAGCTAATTCAGTAATAATCTCAAGAGATCCCTCTAGAAAGGGCCAACCACACCCTACACCCTAAACCTAATGAGAACCAACCTCCAAGGGACATTGTGATATGCTTTCAGAGCTTCTGAGATAGGGACAAAATACTCAACTTTGCTAGACAGCAACAAAACTTCTCTCATTTTGGTTCCAAAATCCAGGTTTTCCAGGACCTATCTACAAGAACCCTACAGAAGCAAAGAGACTTTAATCTTTTTACCTCACACCTTAGGACCCTGAAGATACCCTACAGATGGGGCTTTCCAGTATCACTTCAAGTCATCAAAAATGGAAAAAGAATGGAATGCAAAGACCCCAATGATGCCTCCTCTTTCTGTGATCTTCTGGGAATCCCTCCCCCTGACACATTTCCAACTTCCTTGCTGCCGTCAAAGATGGGTAAAAACTCCAATCCAGGGGGCGTGTCCAAGCAGCCACCATACTAGGTCGCAATTTTTTAAGCTCCTGGGGAAAAACTAAATAATCTGCTGATCTTTCTTCACCTTATACATTCGTGTATGGAAATACAAGAATTAGCACCCTCATGACATGCTATTTAGCATCATACCAAACTCAATGTACTTAAATTTCTTGGGAACTGAACTGGACAGCTAAGGACTTGGGCGGCGGCCCGTATAAGAAACCTTGGCACCCCCCCCCCCCCCTGAATATCAGGGTCAAACAGCTTGCAGTCTGTTATTTTTCACCTATATTCTATCATGGAGGAATTACACTTGACTTTACAGACCATGTTGAAGAATTTGGACTCTAAGATGGAGTGGGGGTTTGCTGAACTAACTGCATACTGCCGATCCATAGCTGACAAAGACCACGTTGCAGCAAGCTCGCCTAGCGTGTCTTCAAGTGAATCAGAGCCGATAGTGAGGTTAAGAGTTGCGTCTCCTGAAAACCCTGTACAGGTAAACACTAGAAAATCCATAAGTCCCTATCGGTCTATGTGGCACAATCATGAGGAGCCGTGATCTCTGGATTTCCCCCAGGGAAACGTGGCCGGTTGCTCGGGGGATGACTGGAAAGCAGTGCTCTCAACTACAGTGTCAAGGACCATGGTGGTGCAGATAACCAGGCTGGCTGTCTATGTAAGTGTATTGAGGGACTTGAATCACAGATCTGTCAAGACCGCTCTTATTAACATGTTTGTGGGGCCTGCAATTACTCACACAAAGTCTAGTGGAAGCAGCTTACGAAAATGGACAGTGTCTACCGTGGAGTGGTTCATTACCCTGAAAAGCAGGATCAATTAATAACTTTGGACATTAAAAACTTCTGGGACTTTGCCCAATGTTCAACAAGTTTGCATATGCTATTATGTTAGTTCTTTTTATTGGTGTGTGGTTGTCTGCTCCTACATATGTATGTGCACTATATTGAACCTATGTGGTAAGAGCTTACTTAAGAGTAGCTAGGATGAAACATAAATGAACCATTCTATCTTCAGTTTGCTGTAACTGCTGTGTAGTAATCTTCAACATGTACTCCTATAATTATAAATTAGCTTTGCAGATAGACTACACTTTCCTATCTATTCTTTTACTTGTGGGAATTAGAGAATATGCATATAATCATAGCCACATTAGGTCTCAGGGACCCACAGATTAAAAATCGTAACCATTACTAAATCCCTCAGCAGCAACACCTTCCACCCTGTTTTATTTGATAGATAACCTATATATATGATATGTAGGGATACAAAGGCTCTTTATTATACAGTAGCTAGATATCATATAGATCTAAGTTATATGGACCATATTACACCTATGTGGTGATTTCAAAATTTTACCTGTCTATATATTACAAGGTCTTTTTATAAAATAACCCACTACTCACTTAACAGTCACATCATTGCACCTCAGTAATACTACAAGATAATAAGGGATATCAGCACTAATCCCTCCTTACATCTTAAATACAGTTCATTATAAGATACACTAATTGAATCTACTATGAGTGCCCAGTTGAGCCATGAAAAGAATCACATGTGATCTATTGCTTATACTTCCTCCTAAGAGTAGTTCTACCTTTCAACAAGGCGACCCACTCCATACTCAATAGAAGGAAGGCTCACAAGCTAACTGAAGTCTCCTGTAAAATAAATCTTAGCTCAATCTCATTATACCTTGTTTGTTATAATTACACTCTTAGTTATGTTATTGTCTTGAAATATATAAAACCACTAAAGCCTCTTTATCTGCATACTTGCCTCAAGGATGTTCTGTATTACAAAGGCTTCAATTTGTTTCATATTTGTTTTGTATATCATTCTATTAGGCGATAAAGTCTTTATATGAGGTTATTTTGATTTTTGCTTATAAAACAAAAAAATGAAGGTACTACATATCAGAAACTACAATGGACAGTGTGGATACATTACAACTACAAGGACTAATGTTAACTCTATATCAGCATACAAGATAATATAATTAGACATACTATACATCATGCTTGTGTATGATGATGATGTAATGCCTTAATAAAAACATATATAAAATAAAATAAAAATCCAATCCCAAACCTCAGAGCACTTCTTGGTCTGAGATAGTGAGTAAGCCTCCTAAAAGAACACAACCCTCTGAGCAGCTAGACCCTTTAGAGTCTACCTGAACCAACACCCAGAGACAATGTGATTGCCCTTCAACAACTTACCAGTTTCCCAAGCCTTTGGTCACATGAGTCCTCAAAGCTCATTTTATCACCTAGACTATGCACACGTAATTTGTATATGGTATCTCATGACATTGCTATTGAAATGTTGTTTGTTTTGTTTTAACCTATCTGCAAGGACATTTTGCTCGTAACTTGGTAATGCAGGTTTCCCATAACTCTGCATTAGTGGTTGTAGTTACTGCCAATATAAAGATATTTTAAGTTTATGTTTACAGTTTTCAAGTGAAAGCAGCCTCTGTGAATAGTACACGGTATGTTATGACATTGTTATAGTTACAATCGCCTAGATTCCAAGTTTTGTCGGTAAGGCTGTGCGTTGCTAACGAGCAGTTTTCCCTCACCGCTCACTTACAGTAATGCTGGTATTACGGGTTTTCAGAAACCCTGCGTTAGCTGTAAAAAAGTGAGCGAAGAGCAAAATTTAGCTCCACATCTCACCTCAATACCAGCGCTGCTTACATTAGTGGTAAGCAGGTAAAACATGCTCGTGCACGATTTCCCCATAGGTATCAATGGGGGAGAGCTGGCTGGGAAAAAAACCTAACACATGCAAAAAAGCAGTGTAAAGCTCCTAACGCAGCCCCTTTGATTCCTCTGGGGAAACACTATTTATGTCTACACCTAACACCCTAACATGAACCCCGATTCTAAACACTCTAATCTTACACTTATTAACCCCTAATCTGCCGTCCCCGACATCACCGCCACCTGCATTATATTATTAACCCCTAATCTGCCGCTCCGGACACCGCCGCCACCTACATTATACTTATGAACCCCTAATCTGATGCCCCCAACATCGCAGAACCCTACATTATATTTATTAACCCCTAATTTGCCACCCCCAATGTCGCCACCACTATATTAAATTTATTAACCCCTAAATCTAAGTCTAACCCTAACACCCCCCTACCTTAAATATAATTTAAATAAATCTAAATAAAATTACTATCATTAACTAAATAATTCCTATTTAAAACTAAATACTTACCTATAAAATAAACCCTAAGATAGCTACAATATAACTAATAGTTACATTGTAGCTATCTTAGGGTTTATTTTTATTTTACAGGCAACTTTGTATTTATTTTAACTAGGTACAATAGTTATTAAATAGTTATTAACTATTTAATAGCTACCTAGTTAAAATAAATTCAAATTTACCTGTAAAATAAATCCTAAGTTACAATTACACCTAACACTACACTATAATTAAATTAATTACCTAAACTAAATACAATTAAATACAATTTAAAAAAAATGATCTAAAGTATGAAAAAACCCCCACTAAATTACAGAAAATAATAAAATAATTATAAGTTTTTAAAACTAATTACACCTACTCTAATCCCCAAAGTAATCAGCCCCAAAGTAATCAGCTCTATTACCTGTAAAAAAGTACAATACCCCCCAACATTAAAACCCACCACCCACACACCCAACCCTACTCTAAAACCCACCCAATCTCCCCTTAATAAAACCTAACACTAACCCCTTGAAGATCACCCTACCTTGAGAAGTCTTCACCCAGCCGGGCCGAAGTCCTCAACGAAGCCAGGCAAAGTGGTCCTCCAGACAGGCAGAACTCTTCATCGAAGCGGGCCAGAAGAGGTCCATCCAGACTTACAGGTAAATTTGATTTGTTTTTAACTAGGTAGTTATTAAATAGTTAATAACTATTTAATAACTACTGTACCTAGTTAAAATAAATACAAAGTTGCCTGTAAAATAAAAATAAGTCCTAAGCTAGCTACAATGTAACTATTAGTTATATTGTAGCTAGCTTAGGGTTTATTTTATAGGTAAGTATTTAGTTTTAAATAGGAATTATTTAGTTAATGATAGTTATTTTATTTAGATTTATTTAAATTAAGTTAGGGGGGTGTTAGGGTTAGGCTTAGATTTAGGGCTTAATACATTTAATATAGTTGCAGCGACGTTGGGGGTGGCAGATTAGGGGTTAATAAATGTAGGTAGGTGTCGGCAATGTTAGGGACGGCAGATTAGGGTTTAATAAAATTTAACTAGTGTTTGCGATGCGGGAGGACGGCGGTTTAGGGGTTAATAAATATTTTATAGTGGCAGCGATGTCCGGTTCGGCAGATTAGGGGTTAAAAAATTTTTTGAAGTGTTTGCGATGTGGGGGGGGGGGGGGGCGCCTCGGTTTAGGTTTTAATAGGTAGTTTATGGGTGTTAGTGTACTTTTTAACACTTTAGTTAAGAGTTTTATGTTATGGCGTTAGCCCATAAAACTCTTAACTACTGACTTTTAAATGCGGTACAAGACAGGAGAGGCCGCTCACTTTTTTGCAGACTTGTAATACCGACGTTATGCAAGTCCCATTGAAAATATAGGATACGCAATTTATGTAAGTGGATTTGTGGTATTAACGACTCTGGCCAAAAAAGTGAGCAGTACACCTGTCATTTCAAGACTCGTAATACCAGCGTTAGGAAAAAAGCAGCGTTGGGACCTCTCAACGCTATTTTTTAAGGCTAACGCAAGACTCGTAATCTTTTTTTTATTTCTCTTTCAGTTCCCCCTTTCTCTATTTCCCATACTTAACTCAATATACCAGTGGCAGGTTTTCTCTACCTGTGCCCAGCCCCTCATTCATTCACTCACACATTAACATTTACACACCTACACACGTCCAAACTCAAACTTTCTTACCCATCTTTCTTTCTCCTATTTCTTACCTCTCCCTTCCTTAGTTCTCCACCTTACCATGCCTTATTATCTCTACCTCTCCCCTTACCCCTCCTTCCTCTCTAAGGTCACCAACCTCACTCTTTAACCTCCCCCTCCTCCCTGCACCCGTGTAGAGAGACTACTTTTTCCGCAGCCCGTAAACTAAGTGGTGGTCTTTTTCCTCCACTCTCCCTTCCACACTCCAAACCTTAGTCTTACAATCCCTGATGAATAATCCATCCCACCCAAATACCCTTACTATTGCCACACAGAATGTTAAAGGCTTCCTCTCCCCAGAAAAATGTTCTATTGCGTTCCATGACTTTTACAAAAAACAAATAGATATGCTTTTACTCCAGGAAACCCATTTCAAAAGAACAAATGAGCCCAAATTACCCACATTTCACTTTGACCAGCACTTCACATGCTCAGGCCCAGAAAAAAAAAATGGAGTCACCATATCGTTCAAAAAGGGAACACCCTTTGAACTCCTGGGCAGAATTCTAATCCTCATTGGACTGCTTTATGGCAGACCACTTACCATAGCTAATCTATATGCACCCAATCACCCATCACCATCCTTTCTCTGTAAAGTCAGCTA
The DNA here is from genome assembly GCF_027579735.1 of Bombina bombina. Taxonomy (NCBI): domain Eukaryota; kingdom Metazoa; phylum Chordata; class Amphibia; order Anura; family Bombinatoridae; genus Bombina; species Bombina bombina. Next base: position 322,923 of record NW_026512754.1, read on the forward strand.
GTGGACCTGGCTAAAGGCCCAATTCTTATTGGGGTGACCTCAACTTCCCCATTAACCCATGCTTAGACACCTCATCAGTAAAATCTTACATGAGTAACAGACAAATTAAGTCCAAATGGACAGTACTCCAAACCCTTCCACTTTTTGACACATGGCGAATTGCTCACTTTACTACAAAAGACTATACTTTTTTCTCTCACCCACAATGCACTTATGCACGACCAGACTACATACTCTGTGACCAATCCACTCTTTCATCTCTAAAAGAATCCAAAATCAGCCACACAGTCTGGTCAGACCATAGTGCAATAATAAATTCCTTCATATGGTCCCCGAAACCTTCCCACCGTCTTAATCACCATATCCTCTCTGACCCACATATAATCACTGATATCACCAAAAAACAACTTCTTTTCCTTTAACAATCCCTCTGACACCACTGCTTCCAACAACTGGGAAGCCTATAAATGCTTCATACGGGGCAAACTCATTAAACACACCAAAAGACAAAGAGCACTACGAGCAATTCATTATAACTTCTTCACCTCCAAACTGACACACACTGAACAAGCCCACAAAAAATCATCAATCCGACCAACTCTACACTGACCTACAACAAGCTAGGGAGGACTTGAACCAGTATCTTATCAAAAATGCACACTTGCGCTCTCTTACACTACGGGTTAAATTCTTTGTGGAAAACAATAAAATTTGATGAATGTTAGCCTTCATAAAACAAATCAGTAACACATCAGGACAAATCCTCTCAGACAGTACATCAATTGTCAATTACTTTGCCGACTATTACACTTCTCTCTACAATTTACAGTCTCCTGACCCTACTACTAAAACTCGTCTCATAAATGAGTATTTAGCCCAGATACACCCACCATCCCCAACCTCAGATGACTCCTCAACCCTAGACCAACCCATAAATTTACAGGAAATTTTAGCTGCCATTAAAGCCCTACCACAAGGAAAAGCCCCTGGCCCGGATGGTTTCACCCCAAAATACTTTCACCTATCCTTCACACATCTGAGTACACATCTCCTTGAACTCTACCAGTCAAAAGATCATTTGGGGAATTTTTCTCAACAACTTCTAGAAGCTTTAATAACAGTAATCTCCAAACCTGGCAAATCCCAGGATCAGGTTAAAAACTTCCGACATATCTCCCTAATAAACATTGATGTAAAATTGTACACCAAAATTCTTGATACATGTCTAAATAAGTTCTTACCAACTTTAATTCATACAGATCAGGTTGGCTTTATTCCGGGCAGGGAAGCTAAAGACAATTCCGTACTCCAAACTCTCTTTTCTGCCTCTACCCACAAGTTCCCTATAGCCTTTTTCTCAACCAATGCTGAGAAGGCCTTCAACATGATCGACTGGTATTTTATGTGGTCGGTACTGTCGAAACTTGGCTTCTCATCCACATTAATTACTAGAATCAAAGTCCTCTATTCTAACCCATCGACGTCAGTACGAGCAAACATATCCTCACACATATTCCACATACGTAATGGCACCCGTCAAGAATGCCCTTTGTCATCCCTCCTCTTTGCTCTCACAGTCGAGACACTCTCCCCTCAAATTAGAAATAATCCTGAAATTAAAAGAAAAGAACTTGGCCCTATTCAACAAAAAAAAATGCTGTACGCAGACTATATTATTTTCACAATTCGATCCCCACACAACTCTATTGAAAGAACTCGAGACTTACAAGAGGGTTACCAATTTTTCTATACATTTAGATAAATCAGTACTACTTCCCATCAATCTGCCCGAGGATGAAATCACCTTCCTGTCACACAATACCAAATTCTCACTTGGAACCTTCCTACGCTACCTAGGCATTAATATTACTCTTAATACAGCGGATCTCTTCAAATATAACTAGCTCCCCCTCCAAGCAGAAACCCGTAAACTCCTCGACACTTGTCACAAACAAAACCATCTTTCCTGGCTAGGTGAAAATGACTATACTGCCAAAATACCTATATCTCTTCCAAACACTCTCTTTAGATCTTCCACTCAGCTATCTAACAACACAACAAAAATTGATATAATCCTTTATATGGTCTCACCAGAGGCTGAGAGTGTCCAAAAAGACGTATCTCACGAAAGAGGAGGATGGACTTGGAATCCCCAACCTTGTCAACTACTTTAGAGTCGCACACCTAGCATGCATCGTTGCGTAGAATCATTCTCATCCTTCTAAACTCTGGGTCCAGTTAGAAGCCTCACATATTAATTAATTCAATATCGGTGAGATCTGCTGGATTCCCAGAAAACATCGCCCCCTCTATGTGAATCCAACTATTTCATAGCATCTACTCTTTAAACAAGGGATAAAAAAAGGACCAAAAAAAAAAAATCTTCAATTTCACCAGCCATTGTGGAAATAAATTATAAAATAATATTCAGATGGTACCTCCCCCCAAAGAGACTCCATAGTATTTTTCTGAGCACCTTCCCACAGTACTGGAGACACTGCGGAGAGACCGTTTCACTCTCCCATATCTTCTGGTATTGCCCACTACTTAAGCCATTTTGGGAAGCAATCAACACATATATTAACTCCATACTGGGAACCAACATTGACTTACACCCAACGACTGTCCTTTTAAACAACCTACCCAAAATTCCTTGTCTGTACCTTACAAAATTATTCCAATGCATGATCAACTGTGCCAAACAATTGATTCCAAGAATGTGGAAGAAATAAACAGTCCCTACTATTCAAATGTGGTTAAAAGAATTGGATTATGTCCTATCCCTAGAGAAAATCCACTATACCTACCAAGGAAAAGCAAACTTAATACTTGACATGAATATTTTTCGCTGGGAACAGAAAACAATATCCAAAATCAATAAAATCTGACCCTTCAAAGCAAATCCCACCAACGAAAATCCACGCAACATGACGTCATAATTCCGCTGGTAGTCCCGTCTACACCCATTACCCTCCCTCCCATTCCCGTACTTTCCCTTCCCTTCTACCAACAACTTTCCCCCTTTCCTCTCCTCTCCCCCTTCATTCTCATTCTTTTTATTTTTCTCAAGTTTACTCATCCCCTTGATGGGCTGCTAAAATTATATCCACACATATGTCAGTCCCCACATTCCTATTGGCTGATTTTCAAATCCAAATTAGTCAATTGAATTATTTGATAAAATTAAAGCTTGGCATTCCAGAGGCAGTATAGCTAAAGTAGGACATCTGTGCCAGCAGTCTGAGGGAGTTAGCCGGGCATTCCAGGGGGAGTAACCTGTACTTTGATTGGGATACATTGCCAGCTGTGCAATATATTCCAATCTCTGAAGTGCAGGTTATAAATAGGGTGTTATCTATGTTTGTCTTTTCAGTGGCAAGAATTTACAGTGTGAGAACCGTTCTTCAGAGTTTATATGTTTCTAGTTTTGTTCCTACGCATAGAATGCAAAGAAAAGAGGAAGTTTTAGATATGTCTGGGACAGTTTATTATGCTGCTGTGTTCTGATTGGTTCATACTTTATGAAATGTTATTTATTTTTCTCTGTATGATTCTTTCTTTGGTGATGTTTGGAATAAGTAAACAATTGATGCAAAATAGTCTCCTGTCTTTAATAATCCAAATGATCTTTTGAAACAATGAAAATTCTGGAGTAGACTTTCCCTTTAACTAATTTTTATGTATGCCTGTCCAAAATCACTTATACAAAACCAAAATAAAGAATATTTCACAAAAGGGAGGCAAATTACATAAAGCAATGTTGTACGAACATTTGCAGGTGTGGTTGGTGGTTTTCCTGGTTTGGGGATTACAACTACTTGTGCTTAAAGGGACAGTCTAGTCCAAAATAAACTTTCATGATTCAGATAGGGCATGTAATTTTAAACAATTTTCCAATTTACTTTTATCACCAATTTTGCTTTGTTCTCTTGGTATTCTTAGTTGAAAGCTTACCTAGGAGGTTCATATGCCAATTTCTTAGACCTTGAAGGCCACCTATTTTCAGAATGCATTTTAACAGTTTTTCCCCACTAGAGGGTATTAGTTCATGTGTTTCATATAGATAACACTGTGATCATGCACATGAAGTTATCTGGGAGCAGGCACTGATTGGCTAAACTGCAAGTCTGTCAAAAGAACTGAAATAAAGGGGCAGTTTGCAGAGGCTTAGATACAAGATAATCACAGAGGTTAAAAGTATGTTAATATAACTGTGTTGGTTATGCAAAACTGGGGAATGGGTAATAAAGGTATTATCTATCTTTTAAAACAATAAAAATTCTGGTGTAGACTGTCCCTTTAACTAATAGGAAACAAGTCCAATGTACAGGGGCGCCAACAGAAGATCCAGTAAGCAAATAGTTAAATATATCTTTGTGGCCAACAGATGGTATGAAGACAGTTCCTCAGATAATGGAAACAAATATAAGTAGCTGCTCCCTCCAGATACAAATAGATGACCAAAGCAAATCCTCTTAAGTCTGGAAAAACAAAAAACAGAAGGGGTGTTTCCTTGTGCAGATCAATTGATGTTCAAAAATAGAAACAAAACTTGCTCCTATAATACTTACAAACATGGCAGCACCCGTCATGCTATTGGGCACAGACTGAAGTTTTAACAGCGATCCAGCTCACTGATGTTAACCTCGTCAGATCCAACAGAGTTTTGAACAAAGCGTGTTGATGTTCAGGTTCCTCCTTCCTTGGTTCTTATCTCCAAGCTAAACATGAGTGAGAAGAGGGATACACCACTCAAATCCTAGTGCAAATCAGTGAGATCTCAGATGATATCAAATGAGTCACACTTGATGGTATACTCACAAACACTGCAGCACTCAAATGTGCTATTAGGGGCAGAGTGCTACAGTGTTTGTGGTATACAAATAAAACTAGGGAGTTTCATTCTGTGCAGTCATGATTTGAGGCACAGTATGGGAATTCTGCTTTTGAATATTAGAATCGAATGATTCAGCCCAGCAAAGCTAAACTGATTAGTGTTAGGACCAGTCTATTGTGGGACACCTTGTAAGTGGTGACTGGCTGAGCAGAATATGGCCATATTGTGTGACTAAGAGCCCATCTTTATTTAAAATTTAAAAGCATATTTAAAAGGCAAAAACTTTTTGCAGCATAAATATATGTTAATAATATTGTGAGATATTGATCCCAATTTTATTTTAACTATTTAAGAATATTTAGCAGACAAAAGTATATATAAATATGCGGACTTAAGTGGTTGGATGTGCACCAATACTTTTTGTTGTTTTGTAATTATTTTGGTCACTTTGGTAGCACTCCCACAATATGTGTGCTAAGATATAAAAAGTTTTTTGTTTTTTTTTGGTGTGCTTAACCAAACCCCCTTGTTGTTATAGTTCTCAGAGACTTTTGAGGGACTACTTCTCGTTGATGGTGTGCTGTCTGCGGCCGGGATGGCATGCCACCATTTTATTTCAAAGACCTCAGACATTAATAATGACGGGCAACAAACAGTGTATAGGTTTAAAGGCTGTACTGAACTCTAGCACCTTTAGGTGGTTATGTTGTTGGGTTTCTTTTGTATTTTTCTATTTGTCTCAAATGTTTTATAAGCATCTCGGCAGGGGGAAGATATACATCCTAATGCACTACTATTGATACACCTACTGGCTTTTGACGATCATGTACAACTGCATATTATTGCACCCCCCCCTTTTTTCCTTTTTTTTTTCCAGTCGCTCTCTTTCTCTCCATACCCTTTCCTATCCTGTAGTGATATTTTTATTTATACTTTGGCTGCTTGCTTGGAAGTATTGGTTTGATGGTTCCCATATCATTTTGTATGTCAGTCTCATAAACTGGGTCCAAAAGTGGCCCTGCAACTCTTTTTTCCTCACACTCCCCGCCCCAATTTTACCTGGTTGTCAGCGGTCCATAAGTGGCCGATATGTTTCACTAAGGGGAAATTGTTTATTACCAAGTTTCATAATGTTATTAACACCAAAAAAGAAAGAAAAAGAGGTCTTGCATTGTACACCTAACTTTTTATTATATAATAGCAAATAATGTTGGTTTCTGTACAATCATTATGTCATGCCTTTTTATGTCTAGATTTCTGTACATCTGCTATCGCATGATGCTTGTCCATGTAAATTTAATTCCTCAATAAAAATCTTAAAATAAAAAAAAAAGTAAAAAAACTTCAGTCTGTGCCCAATAGCACGAGTGCTGCCGTGTTTGTGAGTATTATAGGAGCAAGTTTTGTTTCTATTTTTGTACATCAATTAATCTGCACAAGGAAGCGCCCCTTCTGTTTTTTGTTTTTTCAGACTTAAGAGGATTTGCTTTGGTCAACTACTTGTGCTTCTAGCATGGTTTGTGGGAAGGGATTATCATCGGTCACCTCATTGAAAAGTTGTGTAAGGTGGGGTATAAGTAATTTTCCAGATAGGCAGTCTGGGCCTGGGCTTTTCCCATTGTTTAAGGATTTGATTGCAGCAAGTAATTCTTGTTGGGTGATAGGTTCATTAAGGTTTTTAAGTTGGTCGGATGTTAAAGTAGGTAAATGGGTTTGGTTAATATAGTCAGTCATGGCCAGGGGAGATAATTGTGCTGGCACGTTTTTTTGAATGTTATACAAGGAGGAGTAATAGTCGTGGAAGGATTAAAGGATATCTTTTTTGTTTTAAGGGTGGTTGAGGAGTTAGGATGTTGGATTTCATATATGTGTGATTTTAGTCTCTTCTTTTTCAGTGCTCTGGCTAAGAGTTTGCTTGATCTGTTGCTTTCATAGTAGAACATGCTGTTTGTTTTTTATCGTAGTATTTGATACTCAATTTGTAGGAAGCTGTCTAATGCGAATCTGGCTTTTTGTAAGTCAGCCATAATTAGGGGATCCATTGTGGGTAATTTGTGGGCTAAGTCTAAGCGGGCAAATGTGTCCGATAAGTCTCTATATGTCTGTCGGTGTATTTTTTGGTGTTGGGCTTTGAGCTTGATCAGTTCTCCTCTGAGCACGCATTTATGCGCCTCCCATAGAGTGTATTTGTTAACAGAGTAGAGGTTGAGATTAAAATATTCTTCAATAGCTTTGTTGAACTGTGTGATTGTGTCCGGGTTATTTAGTAGATTTTCGTCTAGTTCCCATTGATATGGTGTTAAAGGCGTGTTTTGCCAAGATAGCTGGAACTTTACGGCTGAATGGTCAGACCAGGATGTAGGTGATATGTCACATTTTTTGACTAGAGCTAAGGCTGTTTGATTTGGAAAGATATAGTCAAGTCGACTATATGATTTAATGGGATAGGAAAAAAAAAGTATAATTTTTGGTGTCATGGTGTATGAAACGCCATGTGTTGTATAGTTTGAGGTTTCTCATTCCTGTCCAGATAGTGTTTGTTACTTTTTTTTTTAATGTTTAAATTGCAGCTTTCTTTGGATGGTTGTATGAGGATATTGAAGTCTCCTGCAACATAGGTAGGCCCTTTAGTGATATCTGTTATTTTATTGAGAATGTTTTTAAAGAATGGAGTTTGGTTGGTATTCAGGGCATATATATTTACTAATGTAATGGGTCTGCCATATAATAGGCCCACCAGGCCTAGCTATCGTCCCTCAGTGTCTTTTGTGGATTGTATAAGTGCGTAAAGAAGCGATTTTGGTTCTCTGTTGTGTTTGAAGTGTGTTTCTTGCAAGAATAATATGTCTATTTGTCTTTTGGCCAAAGAGGGCTTTTATGGGGAGAGTTTAACCCTTTTGCATTTTGTGTGAGAAGGGTTAACTTTTGTATCTTTTCTTTTGTATTGTCAGCCATTATTACGGAAGGGGGTGTGCTGTTTGTCCTGATGTTGTGTTGATAAAAAGGGATGCATGTGTTGGTGAAATAGAATTTGGGTAAGTGTGTGTAGGTTCCTGCAAGAGAAAGATGCAGCACTTACAATCATAAGGAGGCTCGTCGGGTTGCGCTCGTATTACTAGTTGAAAGTAAACTGTTTTTGCAAGTACGCTAACCTGACAAGACTAAAAAGCCAAACTTAGACTATCGCATGCGCGATAACCTATTGCTCCATAAAAGTTAATGAAGCAAAAAAATGGAAAAAAACACCCTACTCGTGTGCAAACCCGATTGCATATTCTCAAGTGCACTAACCTGACATAAAAATATGGAATATTTCACATTCCAATGTTCTTCACATAGCAGAATATGTATTTCTACAAATATCTGATGGTATTTTGGTCCAATATATTTCTATACCTATTTTTGGTCCAATATTTATCTATCTATGCCTATATACTGTATATACAGTGGGGCAAAAAAGTATTTAGTCAGCCACCCCCATGCTTCACAGTAGGTATGGTGTTCTTTGGTTGCAACTCAGCATTCTCTCTCCTTCAAACACGACGAGTTGTGTTTCTACCAAACAGTTCTACTTTGGTTTCATCTGACCATATGACATTCTCCCAATCCGCTTCTGGATCATCCAAATGCTCTCTAGCATACTTCAGACAGGCCCAGACATGTACTGGCTTAAGCAGGGGGACACGTCTGGCACTGCAGGATCTGAGTCCCTGGCGGCGTAGTGTGTTACTGATGGTAGCCTTTGTTACGTTGGTCCCAGCTCTCTGCAGGTCATTCACTAGGTCCCCCGTGTGTTTCTGGGATGTTTGCTCACCGTCCTTGTGATCATTTTGACCCCACGGGTGAGATCTTGCGTGGATCCCCAGATCGAGGGAGATTATCAGTGGTCTTGTATGTCTTCCATTTTCTAATTATTGCTCCCACAGTTGATTTCTTCACACCAAGCTGCTTGCCTATTGCAGATTCAGTCATCCCAGCATGGTGCAGGTCTACAATTTTGTTTCTGGTGTCCTTCGACAGCTCTTTGGTCTTCACCATAGTGGAGATTGGATAGTGACTGTTTGAGGTTGTGGACAGGTGTCTTTTATACTGATAACAAGTTCAAACAGGTGCCATTAATACAGGTAATGAGTGGAGGACAGAGGAGCCTCTTAAAGAAGAAGATACAGGTCTGTGAGAGCCAGAAATCTTGCTTGTTTGTAGGTGACCAAATACTTATTTTCCACCATAATATGCTAATAAATTCTTTCCAAATCAGACAATGGGATTGTCTGGATTTGTTTCCACATTTTGTCTCTCATAGTCGAAGTATACCTATGATGAAAATTACAGGCCTCTCTCATCTTCTTAAGTGGGAGAACTTGCACAATTGGTGGCTGACTAAATACTTTTTTGCCCCACTGTATATAATTATATATATATATATATATATATATATATATATAGATATATATATATATATATATATATATATATAGATAGATAGATAGATAGATAGATAGATAGATATAGTTATATATATATAGATAGATATATATATATATATATATATATATATATATATATATAGATATACAGAAATATATAGGAACATATTCACCTATATGAAGAACATTGGAATGTGACATTTACACTACATACACAGTTAAAACATTATCAAATATTAATATTAAATGTGAAATATTTACAGTAAATACACAGTTAAACACTTTATTATATATGAATATTGCATAAATATGCTTTTTTATGTTTTTATCTACTTTAAGTGAAGGAAAACTTTGAATGAAAGCCCGGTTTTTAAAAATACTATTAAAAATAGGGGCACTTTCATTCATCAAAGTTTAGAAAGCAGCCGTTTTGTTTATAAACTTACCTTTGTTCTTTTCACAGCCAGAGCAGCTTCTCCCACCCGGAGATCCTCTCTTCACACGTCATCAATGACTAATCCGGCTTCCTCCAATCACGGCTTTCCCCCCAGGGGAGTCATTGCCTGAGGCCATGCCGTGATTGGAGTAAACCGGATAAGTCATTGCTGACGTGTGAAGAGAGGATCTCCGGGCGGAGGAATGATCTGAAAAGTGGCATAAGAATCTTGCTATTTCTGCTACTAATACCTCTCACAATGCAACCAAGTATTTGACTGGCCTTACTGGCTGCATTGTGTACCAAATTTTAAATCATCTAAAATAATAATTCCCAAGTCCTGTTCCTCTTTCGTTACAGTCAGTAATGTACCATTGAGACTATAATTGGCCTTTGGGTTTTTGGATCCTATATGCATCATTTTGCTCTTGGTAATATTACATTTCAGGGGGTCGATCCGATAAAAATCGTCGCCCGCAAAAGCCGGCGACGCCAATATTTGCGCGGGTTTGGTATCACATATACGGCGTAACCTAGAAGTTACGCGCGTATATTTCTGCCGTCGCCCGTAGTTTTTTGGGCTATAGGCAGGTATACCAAACCAGCGCAGTTTGGTATCCAATATGCAGCGTAAGGACTTACGTGGCGAAAATGGAGAAAACTTACTCCATTTTCACCTCGCCACAAAAAGCAGCCGTAAGAAGCCTTACGCTGACTATTGGAGCCCCGTAACTCCCTAAACTGGCTGCTAAAATAAACCTAACACCTAACGCATGCGCAATGTCTATCTACCTGTCAACCGCGATCCCCCCCCCCCCGAAATCCCTAATAAAGTTATTAACCCCTAAACCGCCGCTCCCGGACCCCGCCGCCATCTACATAAACTAACCCCCTACTGTGAGCCCCTAAAACCGCCGCCATCTACCTTATCTATCCCCTAATTAGAACCCCTTACACCGCTGTCATCTACCTTATCTATCCCCTAATCTGACCCCTTACACCGCCGCCACCTATATAAAAATTATTAACCCCTAATCTAATCCCCCTATACCGCCGCCAGCTATATTAATATTATTAACCCCTAATGTAAGCCACTTACACCGCCGCCATCTCTATTAAAATGATTAACCCCTTATTTAATCTACCTACCCCGCCGCCAGCTATATTATCTATATTAACCCTAAGTATATTATAGTTAATATAGGTATTACATTATATATATTAACTATATTAACCCTAATTATATTAGGGTTAATATAGTTACTATAGTATTTATATTAACTATATTAACTCTATCTAACCCTAACACCCCTAACTAAATTTATATTAAATTAATCTAATTCATTTATAAACTAAAATATTCCTATTTAAATCTAAATACTTACCTATAAAATAAACCCTAAGATAGCTACAATATAATTAATAATTACATTGTAGCTATGTTAGGGTTAATATTTATTTTACAGGTAAATTGTTAATTATTTTAACTAGGTATAATAGCTATTAAATAGTTATTAACTATTTAATATCTACCTAGTTAAAATAATTACCCAATTACCTGTAAAATAAATCCTAACCTAAGTTACAAATACACCTACACTATCAATAAATTAAAGAAACTACAAACATCTATCTAAAAATACAATTAAATTAACTAAACTAAATTACAAAAAAAAACAAACACTAAATTACAAAAAATAAAAAAAGATTACAAGATTTTTAAGCTAATTACACCTATTCTAAGCCCCCTAATAAAATAATAAACCCCCAAAATAAAAAAAATTCCCTGCCCTATTCTAAATTAAACAAATTTCAAAGCTCTTTACCTTACCAGCCCTTAAAAGGGCCTTTTGTGGGGCATGCCCCAAAGAATTCAGCTCTTTTGCATACAAATACAATACCCCCCCCCATTACAACCCACCACCCACATACCCCTATTCTAAAACCACCCAAACCCCCCTTAAAAAAGCCTAACACTACCCCCCTGAAGATCTCCCTACCTTGTCTTCACCACACCGGGCCGAACTCCTGATCCGATCCGGGCGATGTCTTCCTCCAAGCGGCAAAGAAGAATTCTTCCTCCGGCGGTCTTCCTCCAAGCGGCAAAGAAGAATTCTTCCTCCGGCGACGTCTTCCTCCAAGCGGCAGCAAAGTCTTCATTCTTCCGGCGGCATCTTCAATCTTCTTTCTTCGCTCCGCCGCCACGGAGCATCCATCCCGGCCGACTACTGAACTACGAATGAGGTACCTTTAAATGACATCATCCAAGATGGCGTCCGCCGAATTCCGATTGGCTGATAGGATTCTATCAGCCAATCGGAATTAAGTTAGAAAAATCTGATTGGCTGATTGAATCAGCCAATCAGATTCAAGTTCAATCCGATTGGCTGATCCAATCAGCCAATCAGATTGAGCTCGCATTCTATTGGCTGATCGGAACAGCCAATAGAATGCGAGCTCAATCTGATTGGCTGATTGGATCACGTTAGCATCTGACGGCGACTTATATAGGATAGCTCGAGTTGCGAGCTGAAACTGCGGGCGACGCCAGTTCCCTCGCTTGCGCCGCAAACTGCGATCTATATCGGATCGCGCCCCAGATCCCATTTATTTACCCAGTCCTCCACACTGTTGATTTGATCAACCCTTCCTGGAACATCAACTCTGTTACAAATGTTTGTATCATCAGCAAACCTTCCCCTGAAGCCCACTTCCAATATCACTTATGAACATGTTAAACAAAACAGGCCCAAGAACTTACCCTTGAGGAACTCCACTAGTAAATGACCCCTGGTTTGAATGTACTCCTATTACTTGAAACCCTCTGCCTTCTATCTTTTAGCCATCATTCTACCCACATAATCTTAGCATCTACTCCCAGGCAATATATTTTGTGAATAAGTTTGTTGTGTGGGACAGTGTCAAATGCTTTGGTAAAGTCTAGATATGCCAAATCTGCAGCTCCTCCCTGGTCTATTAATTTAGTTACATGGTCACAAGAAATAGGGTATTTAATATTGCCTGCAGTAATTTAGTTTACTTGGTTCATTCTCATAATAGCATTTACCAAGTCCCCTCCCACTCAGGGCTAGATTTTCTCATTAGGTAAAGTAGGTTAAGTGAGATCTCTTGGCAAGACGCCTTCCTAGCTGTTCAAGTGATAAAAATGTTGAAATACACCCATCATTCTGCATTGTGTTTTCTATATAATTACTGTTTAGTACAGTCAATAAAAATTGTGCTGATGAATGCATAGACTCTTAAAGAGCCAGTAAATGTACTTTTTCCTTTAATATATATATATATATATAAAATCATTTTAAAAACAATCTTATTTTAAAATGAAGCCCCATTAGGAAAAAAAAATCTTTTTAAAAATCATGTAGTCAACTGCTATAATGACTGCCCTCAAAGGAACACTTGTTCCTTTATAAAATATTCCTCCAATAATATCCATAGTGAAAATTAATATCTGCATATTAAACTCTTGTTTGTACAGGGTTTAATTAACATAAACAGAATAGTAAGCACTGGTGGTGGATGGTGGTTTTATTGAATAATTTCACAGATAAAAGCGCAAAATTATAGACGAGCTGCAGGAAAACAACGCATGCGCAATCCTACAGCTACCCCTGCAGCACTGATTGGAGCTGCTCTGTTTGATAGCTGCACAGGGCCCTTATACGTCCACACATCATTTTTATCTAGGTAGCCCTTGGTATTTGTGTATAATGAGTTACGCAGTGCTTGGAAATCTATGAAAATTCAAGCTGGAAATGAACATATATACACTTACCTACATGCTGCACAGTGATTGATTTATCTCTTTTACATCTGTCCCTAACTGATGATGAGGTAAACAACATTCAAGAGGACTGCAATGTTTTGTGTTTCTGAAAGGCAAAATAATGCACATTTGCTAACAAAATTAGTTTATAAAACATTTATTTTATATGCATACATTTTGCAATGCATTAATTTCTCTTGTATATACAGGCAGTCCCCGGGTTACAGACATCCGACTTAAGTACAACTCATACTTACAAACTATCGCCTAGATTTAGAGTTTTGTCGGTAAAGACCGGCGGTGCTAACGAGGCTTTTGTTTCCAGCGCTCCCTTAAGACAACGCTGGTATTTAGAGTTGTCTGAATGGCTGCATTAGCCTAAGAAAAGGGAGCGTGGAGCATAATTTAGCTCCACTTCAACCCTCAATACCAGCGTTGCCTACGGTAGCGGTAAGATGGAAAAACGTGCTCGTGCATGATATCCCCATAGGAAACAATGGGGCTGAGCTGGCTTAAAAAAAAACTAACACCTGCAAAAAAGCAGCGTCCAGCTTCTAACGCAGCCCCATTGTTTCCTATGGGGAAACACTTTCTAAGTCTACACCTAACACCCTAACATGAACCCCGAGTCTAAACACCCCTAACCTTACACTTATTAACCCCTAATCTGCCGCCCCCGCTATCGCTGACACCTGCATTATACTATTAACTCCTAATCTGCCGCTCCGGACACCGCCGCCACCTACATTATAGCTATGAACCCCTAATCTGCTGCCCCTAACATCGCCGACACCTATATAATATTTATTACCCCCTAATCTGCCCCCACCCAACGTCGCCGACACCTACCTACACTTATTAAACCCTAATCTGCCGACCGGACCTCGCCACCACTATAATCAATGTATTAACCCCTAAACCACCATATTCCCGCCTCACAAACACTATAATAAATTTTATTAACCCCTAATATGCCCTTCCTAACATTGCGCCACCTACCTACAATTTTTAACCCCTAATCTGCCGCCCCCAACGTCGCCGCTACTATAATAAAGTTATTCACCCCTAAACCTAAGTCTAACCCTAACACCCCCCTAACTTAAATATAAAATTTAAATTAAACTAAATAAATTTACTATCATTAAATAAATTAATCCTATTTAAAACTAAATACTTACCTATAAAATAAACCCTAATATAGCTACAATATAACTAATAGTTACATTGTAGCTATTTTAGGATTTATATTTATTTTACAGGCAACTTTGTTTTTATTTTAACTAGGTACAATAGCTATTAAATAGTTAATAACTATTTCATAGCTACCTAGTTAAAATAATTACAAAATTACCTGTAAAATAAATCCTAACCTAAGTTACAAATACACCTAACACTACACTATCAATAAATTAATTAAATAAATTACCTACAATTAGCTAAACTAAAATACAATTAAATAAACTAATCTATAATACAAAAAAAAACACTAAATTACATAAAATAAAACAAATTACAAGAAGTTTAAACTAATTACACCTAATCTAAGCCCCTTAATAAAATAAAAAAGCCCCCCAAAATAATAAAATGCCCTACCCTATTCTAAATTACAAAGTAATCAGCTCTTTTACTAGCCCTTAAAAGGGCTTTTTGCAGGGAATTGCCCAAAGTAATCAGCTCTTTTACCTGTAAATAAAAATACAACCCCCCCCCAACATTAAAACCCACCACCCACATACCCCTACTCTAACCCACCCAAACCTCCCTTAAATAAACCTAACACTAACCCCCTGAAGATCTCCCTACCTTGAGTCGTCTTCACTCAGCCGAGCCGAATTCTTCATCCAAGCGGAGCAACAAGATGTCCTCCAAGCGGGGTCTTCTATCTTCATCCATCCGGAGCGGAGCCATCTTCCATACAGCCGACGCGGAGCCATCCTCTTCAACCGGCGGACTAACGACGAATGACGGTTCTTACCTCGAATTCCGATTGGCTGATAGGATTCTATCAGCCAATCGGAATTAAGGTAAGAAAAATCTGATTGGCTGATTGAATCAGCCAATCGGATTGACTTTGTATTCTATTGGCTGTTCCAATCAGCCAATAGAATGCGAGGTCAATCCGAATGTCTGATTGGATCAGCCAATCGGATTGAACTTCAATCTGATTGGCTGATTCAATCAACATTGTAATGTTGTTTAAATTTGTATTCTCTATCTGAATCATGAAAGAAAGATTTTGGGCTTAGCGGCCCTTTGATTCCGATTGGCTGATAGAATCCTATCAGCCAATCGGAATTCGAGGGACGTCATCTTGGATGACGCCCCTTAAAGGAACCATCATTCGTCGTTAGTCCGTCGGTTGAAGAGGATGGCTCAGCGTCGGCTGTATGGAAGATGGCTCTGCTCCGGATGGATGAAGATAGAAGACCCCGCTTGGATGAAGACTTCTACCGGATGGAGGACATCTTGTTGCTCCGCTTGGATGAAGAATTCGGCTCGGCTGGGTGAAGACGACTCAAGGTAGGGAGATCTTCATGGGGTTAGTGTTAGGTTTATTTAAAGGGGGGTTTGGGTGGGTTAGAGTAGGGGTATGTGGGTGGTGGGTTTTAATGTTGGGGGGGTTGTATTTTTATTTACAGGTAAAAGATCTGATTACTTTGGGGCAATGCCCCGCAAAAAAACTCTTTTAAGGGCTGGTAAAAGAGCTGATTACTTTGTAATGTAGAATATGGTAGGGCATTTTATTATTTTAGGGGGCTTTTTATTTTATTAGGGGGCTTAGATTAGGTGTAATTAGTTTAAACTTCTTGTAATTTTTTTTAATGTAATTTAGAGGTTTTTTTTTATATAGATTAGTTTATTTAATTGTATTTTAGTTTAGCTAATTGTTGGTAATTTATTTAATTAATTTATTGATAGTGTAGTGTTAGGTGTATTTGTAACTTAGGTTAGGATTTATTTTACAGGTAATTTTGTAATTATTTTAACTAGGTAGCTATGAAATAGTTATTAACTATTTAATAGCTATTGTACCTAGTTAAAATAAATACAAAGTGGCCTGTAAAATAAATATAAATCCTAAAATAGCTACAATGTAACTATAATTATATTGTAGCTACTATTAGTTATATTGTAGCTATATTAGGGTTTATTTTATAGGTAAGTATTTAGTTTTAAATAGGATTAATTTATTTAATGATAGTAAATTTATTTAGTTTAATTTAAATTATATTTAAGTTAGGGGGGTTTTAGGGTTAGGGTTAGACTTAGGTTTAGGGGTTAATAACTTTATTATAGTAGCGGCGATGTTGGGGGCGGCAGATTAGGGGTTAATAATTGTAGGTAGCTGGCGGCGATGTTAGGGGTTAATAAAATTTATTATAGTGTTTGCGAGGCGGGAGTGCGGTTGGTTTAGGGGTTAATACATTGATTATAGTGGCGGCGAGGTCCGGTCAGCAGATTAGGGGTTAATAAATGTAGGTAGGTGGCAGCGACGGTTGAGGGGGCAGATTAGGGGGTAATTAATATAATGTAGGTGTCGGCGATGTTAGAGACAGCAGATTAGGGGTTCATAGCTATAATGTAGTTTGCGGCGGTGTCCGGAGCGGCAGATTAGGGGTTAAAAATTTTTTATTATAGGGTTTGCGATGTGGGGGGGGCCTCGGTTTAGGGGTTCATAGGTAGTTTATGGGTGTTAGTGTACTTTATAGCACAGTAGTTGAGAGCTTTATGTTCCGGCGTTAGCCCATAAAACTCTTAACTACTGACTTTTTTTTTGCGGTTGGAGTCTTGTCGGTAGAGGGTCTACCGCTCACTTCTTCCAAGACTCTAAATACCAGTGTTAGACAAATCCCATTGAAAAGATAGGATATGCAATTGACATAAGGGGAGCTGCGGTAGCCTCGAGTCGCGGAAAGAAAGTGAGCGGTATACCCTTTCCTGCCTGACTCTAAATATCAGCGTTAGACGGCTAACGCAAAACTCTAAATCTAGCCGTAAGAAAATAGAGCTTTATCGCCAATCCTTCTTTTCAGGATAACCCAAAATACTCAAAATCCAATTGTCACAAGGACAGAAAGTGATGTGAATTTTTCTGAACAAGGGCACAGATAGCAAAACAAACTTTTCCCTATGCTATCCAAAACTAAAAAAATGTTTGTCTAGAGTTTTACCTAAAAAAAAGTGCCTGCTCCAACTTACATACAAATTAAACTTAAAGGGACACTGAACCCAATTTTTTTCTTTCGTGATTCAGATAGAGTATGCAATTTTAAGCAACTTTCTAATTTTCTCCTATTATCAATTTGTCTTCGTTCTCTTGCTATCTTTATTTGAAAAAGAAGGCATTCTAAGCTTTTTTTTTTTTTTCAGTCCTCTGGATAGCACTTTTTATTGGTGGATGAATTTATCCACTAATCAGCAAGAATAACCCAGGTTGTTCACCAAAAATGGGCCGGCATCTAAACTTACATTCTTACATTTCAAATAAAGATTCCAAGAGAATGAAGAAAATTTGATAATAGGAGTAAATTAGAAAGTTGCTTAAAATGTCATGCTCTATCTGAATCATGAAAGAAAAAAATTGGGTTCAATGTCCTTTTAAGAACAAACCTATAGAACCTATCTTGTTTGTAACCTGGGGACTGCCTGTATAACATTAGTTTAATGTCATGTTGCTATATATATGTGCATTGTATATAAGCAATTATCCACTCTACTGCCAAAGATCTACATGCAAAAAATGTTGGAAAAACATTTAAACTCTCATTTTATTATTATTATTATCATGATTCAGATAGGACAAGCAATTTTAAACAAATTTCCAATTTGCTTTTCTCATCACATTTGCTTTGTTCTCTTGGTATTCTTTGGTGAAAGCTAAATCTAGGTAGGCTCATGTGCTAATTTCTAAGCCCTTGAAGGCCACCTCTTATCTTGGGCATTTTGACATTTTGTTTTACAGCTAGACACTGCTAGCTCATGTGTGCCATATAGATAACATTGTGCTCACTTCCGTGGAGTTACCTAGGAGTCAGCACTGATTGGCTAAAATGAAAGTCTGTCGAAAGAACTGAAATAAGGGAGCAGTCTGCAGAGGGTTAGATACAAGATATTCACAGTTTAAAAGTGTATTAATATAACCATGTTGGCTGTGCAAAACTGAGGAATTGGTAATAAAGGGATTATCTTTTTGAACAATAAAACTTCAGGAGTAGCCTTTTATCATAACTGCATTAATATAGCCAGTTAGGGACAGATACAAATTTAGTAACATTGCAGAATCCTGCAAGATCTGCACCAGCCAATCTGACAGCAGTAGAAAAAAACACAATTGTAGCAAAAGCAAGTGAAATAAAGTACAATGCCATTTTAAAGGGACAGTATACACTCATTTTCATATAACTGCATGTAATAGACACTACTATAAAGAATAAGATACACAGATACTGATATAAAAATCCAGTATAAAACTGTTTAAAAACTTACTTAGAAGCTGTCACTTTGGCTGTGTTGAAAAGGTAGCTGCAAGTGGCAAATAAGACACTTCCCCCCTCCCCCTTCTTTTGCATGAAAAGACCCTTTACACAAACAGGAGCAAGCTGGAGTAGGTAGTCGAGCGTATTCACATAAAACTTTGGGGCTTGGTTAGGAGTCTGAAAATCAGAGCAATGTTATTTAAAAAAAGCAAAACTATACATTAATTAAAAAAAAAAACTATATGGGCTATATAAATAGATTATCTACAAAACATTTATGCAAAGAAAAAATGAGTGTATAATGTCCCTTTAACTACACATCATTCATTTCAGGGGATGCAGATTTGAATGTAATGTTCCTTTAGAGTGACTGTGACTGTGAAATGAAATTTTAACAACCATTGCTTGACACAACACTTTCATTTTCCTGTTTTTCATTGGGTGTTAACTCATATTTACTTTCTTACAACACTCTGGTCTTGTTTAGGTCATAAATGGGTCAAATAAAAAAACAGGGATCCAGTTAGACAGCAATAACAAAGCAGTTTATGTTGTGGTTATTGTGTATAATGAGATTGTGTGATCATTACTATTGTTATTATTAAAGAGATGGGAATATTTATTGTAGGTCTTCAGGCATGAAGGTGTGGTGCATTAGCAATAATATCTCCTACACTAAATCATTATAGATAAAAATACATCTTCCCATACATTTCCATTCTTAAATGGACAGTACCATTTTAAATTAAACTTTCATTATTCAAATAGAACTTGTTGTTTAAAACAACTTTCCATTTTTCTTCTATTATCAAATGGGCTTTATTGTCTTGGCATCCTTTGTTGGAAAGATACCTAGGTAGGCTGACAACAGCAATGTACCACTGGGAGTTAGCTGCTGATTGGTGGCTGCACATTTATGCTTCTTGTCATAGGTTCACCATATGTATTCAGCTAGCTCCCAGTAGTGCATTGCCAGTCCTGAGCCTGCTCTTTGACAAAGGATAAAGAGAACAAAGCTAATTTGATATTACAAGTAAATTGTAAAGTTGTTTAAAACTTTAAAACTACATAATCTATCTACCTGAATCATGTCATATTTTGACGTATATGAAAGTTATTTATGTATTAATATTTTTATTATAATTAGGCTTTAAAAAAAAAAAAAAAAACAAGTTAAGTACCTTAGCCCTTTCCTACATGTTAAAGGGACAGTCTATTCAAAACTAAAGTTTCATGATTCAGATAGAGCATGCAATTTTAAGCAACTTTCTAATTTACTCCTATTATCAATTTTTCTTCATTCACTTGATATCTTTATTTGAATGTAAGCTTAGGAGCCGGCCCATTTTTGGTTCAGCACCTGGGTCACGCTTGCTGATTGATGGCTACATTTGGATACCAATTAGCAAGTGTTACCCAGGTGCTGAACCAAAAATGTGCTGGTTCCTATGCTTACATTCCTTCTTTTTCAAATAAAGATACCAAGAGAACAAATAAAAATTGATAATAGGAGTAAATTAGAAAGTTGCTTAGAATCGCATGCTCTATCTGAATCATTAAAATTTAATTTTGACTAGACTATTCTTTTAAGTAGATTTTCCCCAGTTTCTCTGTTACTGTAACATTTTGCTGCAGTAGATTCATTATTAACCTTTCCAGTGTCAGCAATTTTTATTACACTTCATTCACTAAAAGTTCACACAACTCTTTGTTCTATAGAACAACATATACAGTTGTGAGACAACAATCTATGCCGGAGATTGGTTACATACATATGGAAATCTTATGATAACATATTTCTATTTTAAAAAAAATACATTTATTTTATGAGTTTTATGAATGTTTGTAAAAAAAAAATATGTTTCTTTCTTTTCTGCATAGTATGAAGCAGTAGTGTTAAAAATAGACCTGGATCTTGTATCATTATGCAATGTTTATTGTACACTGGAGTAAGGAGGGGCCCTGCCTGAGGCCCAGGTGGTAATGAAATAGAAGTTTGTAAAACCAAATGATTGATTTGAGGTTCTGGACATTTATAATAAGTTAGCCCCACCCTATTTCCCCCATTAATCAGCATAGTCATCTATTTAATATTCTAGGTCTATAAGTCTGGCACTGTCATGTATATGTTGTGTATTGGTAATTAAGATCCAAAACAACTAGGAAGTAAGGAATAATAAAGACTTTAGCCACTTGTCACACAGTAACGTGTAGACTCTCATTCCCTCCTATTTCTCTGTCTGTTTTTCCCCTCTCTCTACATCTCATTTAAAGGGACAGTTTACCCAAACATTTTCTCCCCTTTAAACTCTTCTCAATAATTCATTTTACCTGCTGGTGTGTTTTAAATTGTTTACAAGTATTTTATTTACCATTATTTTGGCACTTGAAATAGCTGATTTAGTCTCTGGTATCCCCACCTATACTGAAAATTTCAATACTGGAGTCTTGGTCATTGACAGGCAATGTAAACTCAACAAGCAGAAGAAATTACACTCCCAGTGGGGTGCAGGATAGTTAAGTAATACAATGTTAAATTTGCATTGTTCTCTCTAAGTATTAAAGGGACAGGAAACCCCAAAATTTTCTTTCATGATTTGTATAGAATATACAATTTTTAACAACTTTCCAATTTACACCATTATCAAATTTGCTTTGTTCTCTTGTCATCCTTTGCTGAAGAAACAGCATTGCACTACTGGCATCAAGATGAACACATCTAGTCAGCCAATCACAATAGTGTGCAGACACCAATCAGCAGCTAGCTCCCACTAGTGTAAGATATGTGCATATTCTTTTTCAACAAGGGATACCGAAAGAACAAAGCACATTTGAAAATAGAAGTGAATTTAAAAGAATCTTAAAATCATATGCTCTATCAGAATCATGCAAGTTTATCTTTGACTTTCCTATCAAACAGACAAATATAAGATAAAGAAGCAAGTGTGTACACAAAGTGATAACACAATGCGATCTGATATTACCTGCAATCTCAACCCATTTCAATAGGTTGTGGATTAAAAGTATAAAACCAGCTCATTCATATACACAAATAAACCTGAAAATGCAATTTCTCATGTATTTTATACTCTGCCGTTGGTATAACAAGTCACTGAAAATACATTAAGGAAAAAACTATTTTACTGTATACTGTCCCTTTAACCAATAGACTTGAGCAAATCAAAAGAATTACATTATATACTACCCTTGTTGTAAAGCAGCACATGTCTCCCTGACACTGCTATTGATCTAAACACAGTCGGTCCATGACTGTAGCTGAAATTTCTCCTCCAAGTCATGGGCAAGATTACATATGCGGCGGCGTCGCCCGCAAAAGCCGGCTCCACCAGTTTTTACGCGATTTTGGGATCACATTTACAGCGCCGCATATAACTGCGGCACGTATATTTCATTTGTCGGCCATAATTTTTACTCCCATAAGCTAACATAGAACAGCATCGCAAATCGGTATCATATATTCAGCGCAAGAACTTACGTGGCGAAAATGGAAATATTTTACTCCATTTTCACCTCGCCAATAGGATTTCATTAGCTCTCATCCTATTGGCTGGTTTGAATTTGAAGAATCATATCAGCCAATAGGAATGCAAGGGACGCCATTTTTAATCGCGTACCTTGCATTCAATAGTCAGTATACGATGACGATCATACGAAGAGGATCCTACACGCACCATGGCTCCGTGGTCGACGGTCCTGGTCCGCGGTCATCTCCGCTCCGCGCCAGCTTGGTCCTGGATGATGAAAAAAGAGGTCCCTGCTTGGAAGAAGACTTCACCGCCTGGAACAGGACCTTCTCTGTCGGACTTCCGGAACCGTGAGTATCTATCTGGGGGTTAGAGTTAGGCTTTCTTAAAAGAGCTGAATGCCCTTTTAAGGGCAGTAAAAGAGCTAAATGCCCTTTTAAGGGTAATGCCCATACAAATGCCCCTTTAGGGGCAATGGGTAGTTTAGGATTATTTTGTGGGGTTTGGTGGGTGGGGGTTTTTACTGTTAGAGGGGGGACTTTTAAGGGATATTGGTAGTTTAGTATTAGATTAGGGGGTGCTTTTATTTTGGGGTGTCTTTTATTTTCACAGGGATTAGGTATAATTTTTTAATCTTTGTTAATTTTGTTTATTATTTTATGTAATGTTAGACTTTTTTATTTTCTGCAATTTTAGCTTAATTTAAACTTAGTTGTTTTTTTTTTTTAAAGTATTGTTAGGTTTTTTATTTTAATTTATGTAATGGGATTAATTTAGGGGGTGTTAGGTTAGGGGGCTTAGTGATTAGTTATTTGCATTGTGGGGTTTGGCGGTTTAGGGGTTAATAGATTTATTAGCATTATTGAGTTATGTGGGTTTGGCAGATTGGAGGTTAATAGTTTTATTCAATTTATTGCATTGTGGGTTAATGGCGGATTAGGGGTCAATAGTTTTTATAGGTAGTTTGCGATGTTGGGGTGGCGGATTTAGGGGTTAATACTTTTATTAGGTAGATCGCGATGTATGTGAATGGCGGATTAGGAGTTAATAGTTTAATTAGGCTTATTGCGTTGTGGGGTTTGTCGGTTTAGGGGTTAATACATTTATTATTAGTTGCTATGTGGGTTTGATGGAGGATGTAGGGGTTTTACGTGTCGGGTTAATTTTTGGGAGGCGGGTTAGACTTTTATGGGAGATTTGATTTTTTTTTTTATTTTCTTAGGCACCGGCAGTTTCTAAAGTGCCGTAAGTCACTGGCGACTCCAGAAATTTGTATTTACGGTCATTTCTGGACATCGCTAGTTTATCCGACTTACGGCCCTTTATGAACTGCAGACAAGGTTTATTGGATACCCCGATGTGCAAGGTGATACGGGCTGCGCCGGTATATGAAGCCTGTGCCATATATGTAATCTCGCCCCATGTGTAAACATTTTTCCCCTGCAGCTCTCACATTTTTTTATTTTTTTCTGCTGGTTTTTTTGCATGGACACTTTTTTTTTTACAATTCCATGGGCAGCCCCTGTGAGTGTCGGTGTGATTTTTCACATCTGGCACAGCAACGTTTTTAGAATCAGGCCTAATGTGTTCAAGTGATTAACCCTTTCCCGACATTAGGACGTTCCATCCCATCCTAACTGCGCTGGGCTTTAGAGCCGTTAGGACAGCATTGAACGTCCTGTTTGGCTGTACTGAAGGCAACAGTGCTTCCAGAATGGGATCGAGGCCTTCAGGGTGTGCCTAGCGTCATAGGGACGCCCCCCTGACCTGATCCCATCCTTGAAATCGCGCAATCATATGCACAATCGCATTATTTCAATTTGTTTACATTGGATCTCTTAGAAAGACTCATTGCTTGCTGACCTACAAATATTACCCATTTTTCAGAAGGGAAATCTCTTTGCCTGGCTATACCTAGGAGGCAGAAGGTGGAATGATTATAGAAGGGAACTGGTTGTACTGCAGATGCTGTAACATAAAACAAGTCTCTTACATTGTAAAATGATATCACGCAAACAATAGAGAACAGCGTTCTGATATAAATATGTTTCACTTCAGGTATTTAGTATTAATTAGCCAAACCAAGGCTAAAAATCTCTCTAGACTTGCGCCTAATGAATGATACCCCTTGGCTATGACTCTATTTTTTTATGAGAACATTTTGGTCATATTACTGAAGTTACCCTTCAAATCTGCTGGGGAAGGGAGGGCCCTGCATGAAATAGTTCTTTAGTAAAAATAACTTTAAAAGTAGATTGTGTAAGTTATTATGAAAGTACAATGAATACATTTAACTGGTGTATGTGCCATGGGCAGCGTGCACAAGAAAAGTAACAAAACTTGTAATGATTTATCTCAGAAGGATTTTTAAAAATTTAAATTAATTTAAGCATATTCTAAAAATGTATATCTGATGGAACATTCTACTGTTTTAGCTATTTTGTCCTTGGAAAAGATAAACTCTGCAAGGTAAATTAAACAAATATCTAAGATATTCTGCAGTTGTGAAAAACAGTGGGGTAGATTTATCAAGAGGCGAATACCCCTATAGTACAAGAGTTCACCTCTTCAATGGTAAACAAATGTGTTTTTTTACTAAGAGGTACACACAATGGTTCAGCTGGCCTCTTCATACCCTTCATGAATAATACTGATTCAACCGGGGTGGTTGAAAAATCCTGCTCTTACCCAATTGGTTACGTGAACGCAAGTGGTAGGATTGTATGAGCGGATGCTTGTGCAATAATAAATATGGGGAGCAAACGTTTCCCCAATTTGTGATCTCTGGCAGACAGGTTTACTTTATGTGAACCTTGTCCATCCAATAAATGACAAATCATACCCTACATGACTAAATCTTTAACTTATCATCATAACCAGGAATAATCATACATCAGCAGAGTATACCATTAGAGAGACTCCCCAAATGTTGATAAACAACGGTATCTAGTCCAATCTTGACTATCCACATTACACCTAGCACTGTGGAATCTGTTGGCGCTCTACAAATACCTGATAATAATAATAATACACCCGATCTTTGCAAAGATATGCTAGCTCCAAGATGGTAGCTTTGGAGACCTTAGAGGAATGTGGCTGCACTTCACAGATGAGGCCCATAGGAGGCCGAAACGATCATCTGGGGTTGTCATGTTCCTTGTTCAGAGGAGAATTGCCTGGTATTTTTGGGGCAGGACTGACCTTACTTGGCGGGATCAGACTGATATACTTCAGGAAAGTTTTTTTTTTCCGTGAAAAGCACACTGGTCTAAAAGAGGCTGCTCCTGGGTGGTAAATCGCCATAGAACTAGATGATGAGCTGTTGTTCGTTCCTGGTAGAGCGCTTCTCTCCTTCAGCACCGGTATATTTCCCTCATCGCTGAAACATGCACTGGTCACACCTATCCTCAAAAAGCCTTCCCTTGATCCTACCTCCCCATCCAACTACCGCCCTATTTCCCTCCTCCCTCTTGCATCAAAGCTTCTCGAAAAACTAGCTTATGCACGCCTTTCCCATTTCCTTACAATAAACTCCCTCCTTGACCCATTGCAATCTGGATTTCGTCCCCATCACTCCACAGAAACAGCAATTGTTAAGGTTACCAACGACCTACTTACAGCAAAATCAAAAGGCCACTTCTCTCTGCTTATTCTCCTTGATCTGTCCGTAGCCTTTGACACTGTTGACCACCCTCTCCTGCTCCAAACCCTCCAATCCTTCGGCATATGTGACACAGCCCTCTCGTGGCTCTCTTCCTACCTGTCAAACCGTACCTTTAGTGTAGCCTTCTCTGGGGCCTCCTCTGCCCCGTCACCACTTTCTGTCGGAGTACCGTAAGGCTCGGAGACCTTAACAGCTAATGATGGTGCTGTGTCCTTGCACTTTATTTGTGGTTCATGTGTTTCCCAGCATCCAGTAAACCGTACCAGTATTCCTCTGCCGTCATGAGGTAGTATAGTTAGTACAGGTTGTCTAAATTAAACATTGCTGGAACTTTCAGTATAACTGTGGTTGCACCTTTGTGACTAAGTCATGTTCTGCTGATTTGCAGTAGAATTGCATAATTGACAAGTGCATAATAAAAAAGACAATGCAATAACACTTACTTTACATTTCAAATAAGCAAATTTATGACAAATTTATTTTTTCCACTATTTGTTGCCCCCCTGTATCATGTGACAGCCATCAGCCTATCACAGACTAGTATACGTATACCCTATGAATTTCTGCATATGCTCAGTAGGAGCTAGTGCCTCAAAAAGTGTGTATATAAATAGAATGTGCAAAATTTGATAATAGCAGTAAATTGGAAAGTCTCTTAAAACTGCATGCTCTATCTGAATCATGAAAGCTTCATTTTGACTTTAGTGTCCCTTTAAGTCACATACTAAAAAAAAAACAAGCCTGTTTGTGGCTATCAGTAACAAATCACTTTTTCATGTTGGGTTAAATCACATAAGCTTGCAATAAAAAGAATACATCTTTGAATAGATAGTATACTATATTTTCCAGTTAGAAAACTACAGGGCCACATCTGGCTCAATGTAATATCTATTATGTATCACATAATACCGAACAATAATTTTGTAGCTCTGACCTACTAATATTTGACGTGATCTATGTGTAAATAAATTGCACCCCCAAAGATGCTCAAACCTTTAGGCCTTAGTCTGTGTCTTAATGCTCGATAATCAGTAGTAACTCATTCAAAAGCATATAACTGGTTGTAATGCAAAATTGTACCACTAGAGGAAGCTATTCCAGTTAGCTAAAAAGCAGATGTAGGATATAGAATGTTACAAGAATCATTATGGTTTCTTTGACAGCTCTACGTCTACTTGTCCAAAAAAATATATAATAATAATTAATAATGCATAGTCTTTATATAATCATGACATCCTTTGTCTTTGCCATGTCATTTTGACTTCATTTGTAGGCTCAGTTTTTCCTTTTGCTGAAAGATTATTCCATGCTTAAAGGGATATTCCAGCTAAAATTGGAATTCACATGGATGCATTTTAGTTCTGAATAGAAGCATTTTTGTAATATACATGTATTAGCAAAAAATGCTTGTAAAAAAAAAGCTATAGCTGTTTCAGAAGTTTATTTAAGTAAGAACCCGGTACCAACATTTTAAACACAGCATTTGCTCAGAGAGTCTAAGCTTGCACCATCTGGTAATAACTCAATTTGTTAATTGCTGACATGATACAAGTCCCACTGGTATTCTGAGCAGCTGCAGAATGTAAAATGCTGGTGCACTGATAATATCTAGCTATGCTTCACATGCACGTGCAGAGAAAATGGCTAACATTAAATCCGTGATAGCTTTTACTAGAAGAATTTTCGCTAATACATGTATATTGCAAAGATGTAATTCATCTATGAAAATTTTAATTTTGACCGGAATGTCCCTTTAATTTAGCCTTCGGTTTTACTATTTCTTGTTACATATGAGAGGCGTTCTTTATTGATTTTTTTTATGCATTGTATATACCCTCTTCATCCCGTCTAAATTATAGACCAAAATAAAGTCAAACAGGCTTTCACAGATGTTTTTAAGACTACAAACTAAGGGCTAGATTACGATAGTTTGCGCTCCCATTCGCGCATTAAAGAGATAGTAAACCCAAAAACGTTTAAAATCTTTATTAAAATTTCGCTATATACTGTATATTAAATATTTCAAATAAGTACCTGTTAAACATTTTCACTCGTTTTCTAGTTATTCCTCATTAAATATCTTTATTTCGTCAAACCCATTTTTTTCTCATTATATAATAAAAACCCCTAGGCTAACGAGTAATTTGATTTGATTTTAGTAAAAGGAAAGTAACCCCTAGACTAACGAGCATTTTTTTAACCCCTAGAAAAATGAGCATGTTGGTTTTTTTCTTATGATAAAGTAGATTTGATAACCCCAGAAACTACATGAAGTCACAGCAGTATCCCGGGAATATGGGGGAGCTGGATGTGATACTGCTGTGACTTCATGTAGTTTCTGGGGTTATCATATCTGACATCTGTAGTCCGATTGGTTGTGTATGTCTGATAAGACAGAAAGACAAGGATACCATACTCCACAGAGGAGAAGAATACCATATTCCAAAGACACCAAAAGAAAGAAGTACCATACTCCAACAGGTCACTAAGGTATCACATCTTTAACACAGATAGGGATTAATTCCCCTCAACGCTCTCAACATACCTCATATGTTTGAGGTTAAAAAAGGTGAGCATTGGGGGCGGAGCCGGCCGAGGTAGAGAATGGCCGCACACCTTTAGAGCTCCTGCTTAACCGTCCTCTTAGTGGCAATAAATGAAGCTTTCTATGCCCCAAAATAAGGCATTTGTTCAGAGAGAAATTAATTAAACCCCGTTCACAAGCTATGCTGACTGAATACGGAACAATGTAATGTGGCGTTAGCTATACATAATATTCAATCAGAGAAGCACCTGAAAGCAGGCAGGTCTTTCACCTGTGTAAGTGAAACCAGCACTCCTTTACGGGAAAAACGCCGAAGGAAGAGGAGGGAGGTGTAGAGAGAGTGCACTGCACAGAGGAAGGTGAGAGGTGAAGTTTATGCCGCACAAAGCTGTTTCCTTGCGTGCCGGAGAAAAACCTCACTAACAACCATAGCGCAGCCTTTGACCCAGCACCTGTGGACACCGGGGAGAAAGGGAAGGCGAGTTCCAAGGCAGGACCCAGAGGCTCACCGTATAGGAAGTGGACTGGGCGACAAACAGTACATAGTCACCTAAGAAGCGGGTCATCCAAAAAGAGGACCCATAAAAGGAGAAGTATAAGGCACTTGGCAGTAGTTGGCGAGAAGAACGTACCTAACAGGACTTGAGACTGGGTGCTTGGCAGGGGAGAAAGCTGCTGGTGGAGCACAGGCAAGGAGCTTAGAACGGAGGTGGGGTATCAGAAACCGAGACCCACTGTGCAACTGGCTGAATCCCAGACAAGAGGGCAAACGGCCCACGGTGGAACAATTCGCCATACTTTAACAGGCGCCTGAGATCCAGGACAAGCAAGTGGTCTTTTTTCTTTTTCCTTTTGGAATATAAATAGCCGTGGGGAAGCAAGTGGCACTAAGGTATATAGTGGCCAAAACCGATCACCTAAGCCTCACAGGAACAGAGGTACAGTCTTCCAACCGGTCTTGGAGGAGAAAAAAAAAAAAGAAAAAAGGTAACTTCTTTATTTCTTTTTCATGGGACATATAAAATACTGCTACAAGTAAAGTGTCGAAAATACAGGATACTTTGGGTAACAAAAGGGACTTTGGCCTATACATGTATGACTAAAAAGCCCTCTTACTAACTCAGAAGGTTAATTAAAATTCCAGTTATACTTGAGCTAATGCCCTTTTAGCTTGTTATTACCGCTACAGAATAATATCATTTAAGCTGACTGTTGCACATTAAGTCCCAGGCGAAAGAGCCCCATACCTCCTCAGTGTTACAGGAGAAAGATAATAAAAAGGGTCTATAATGGCTTCTAAGAAATCAGCCAAACAGGATAAAATTGGTCAATCCAACCCATCTCATGCACCAAAGGTAGATTCTTATTTTAAAGCCACAGAATCTTCTTTACTGAATCAATCCTCAGAACGGGTATCACCTAACAAAACTATTAGCACTCCCGAACCTAGTACACCCCCTTTAACTAAAGCAGATCTGCAGTGTTTACCTACAAAAGCAGATATTCAAACCCTGCTGGAAGAGATCAGCCAGGTGAAATTATGTATTAAAAATGAATTCTCTTAAAAAAAAAAAGATATAGGGGAGATAGGGAATAGAGTGGCTCAACTGGAGGAAGATAAAGAATTATGGGTCAGCCATACAGATACTATGTCTCAACAGATCCATCAGCAAGGAGAGGCTATAATGACTTTACAAAACCAGATAGAGGATATGGAGAATAGGCAGAGGAGGTCAAATCTAAGGATAAGGGGGATAACAGAGGATATACTATCAGCAAATCTTAAAAAATTTCTCCTAAAATTTTTTACTACCCTAACAGGGGATGAAACATATTCAGTTAAGACACTGGAAAGGTGCCATAGAGCCTTAAAACCTAGGCAAAACAAAGGAGACCCCCCTAGAGACGTAATAATTACATTTGCACATTTTAAAGATAAAGAGGCCGTAACACAGGCGGCAAGAGAACAACAAAATATTACGTTTGAAGGACAGCATATCCAAATCTTTACTGATATATGCCCAAGGACATTACAAAAGAGAAAAGAGCTTAGATTCCTCACTCTGCACCTCAATAAATTAAAAATTCCCTACAGATGGGGATTCCCCTTTGGTTTAAGAGCCACAGTGGATGGAAAGTCTGCGATCCTACACTCCTTGCAAGACCTCAAAACATTCTGTGCCACTTTAGGCATTAGTATCCCTGTTCTGGACATACAAAATAACCAAGAGAGTGGGAGGAATGTCTATTCACCTAATTTAAGTATCACACAGGGAGCAAGTGGTCAACAATGGATAAAAGTCCTGGTTAGGAGAAAGCAGCAAGAAAAGACTAACAATCATGAAGAGACAATTCCTATTAACTGTGCAGAGACAACCCGAAACTCTAACATTTGATTAATACATGAATATAAACCCCCCCCCCCCCAGGTTATCTGTTTAGGTAGTGATATTAAGGATTTAGCATAGTAATATGGAAATTATATGTTAAATTGGATACATAAGAGGCACATTAAGTCTGTATGCAAATGTCCCGTATAAATAGAATGTGCCCACCCCCCCCTTTTTTTTTTAATAAGACCTTTGTTCAGATAGAGGTACCATGGTTTTAGCTCAGCAATCCTGTAGAAGGGAATTTACATTTCAATGTTAACACTTAGGAGTCTCGTTAAGTTTGTATGTAAGTGTGCTGCATATGGCATCTAAGTTTGTATTTAAGCGGGGTCCTCTTCGGAGGTAGGGACAGGGAGGGGTACTACGGAATTCGCACAGAAATCTTTGTTTTATGGTATTTATTTGCACAAACTAAGATTTAAAAGTCACTTTTAGTATATATTTATACGGGTGGTATAATAACATAGGGACCTATTACTCTCCTGTTCCCTTACTTTTCCCCCTTCCTCACCCTTTTTTTTTTTCTTTTGGCATTGGATCAGATAGAGGTACCATGGTCTTAGTACAGCGATTTCGTAGAAGGGAATCTATATGTTAATCTCAACACTCAGGTGTCACGTTAAGTTTGTATGTAAATGTGTTGCATAATGTATCTAAGTTCGTATTCAAGGGTGTTCCTCCCCCCCCCCCTTTTTTCCTCTTAGAAGTAGGGACAGGGAGGTGTACTATGGAATTTGCACAATAACTTTGTTTTAGGGTATTTACTTATATAAGTTAAGACTTAAGAGTCACTTTTAGTATATCTGTATATGGGTAGCATAATAATGTAGGGTACTTACACTTTTCAGTTCCCTTTCCTTTTCCTTTCCCTCCCCCCTTTTTTTTTTTTTTAGATAAGGCATTTTTGATTAGATAGAGGTACCATGGTTTCAGTATAGAAACTTCGTAAAAGGGAACTGATTTGAAACACTTTTGAGTTAGGTCAAGTCTGTATATTAGTATTTAAGTGTGTTACACAATGTATATTAGTTAAGCTCCTCTCTCCCCCTTTTCCTCTTTAGGAGCAGGGATAGGGAGAGGTCCTATGGAAATTGCACATTAATTTTTTGTTTAAAGGAACTTATTCTTATAAGTTGATATATTTGAGTCACATTTAGTATGATTATATATGGGTTGCATAATAATGTTTGGTAATTTTCACCCCTCCTTTCCTCCCCCTTCCCTTTTCCCCTCCTCCCCCCCCCCCCTTTTTTTTTTTTTCTCTTTCCTCCTCTTCGGAGGTATGGTACTAGGCAGGGGTAGAGGTATTATGGAAATTGCATATTAATCCTGTTAGATGAAATTTACATGTATAATCTAATATTTAATATAATAATTTATTTGGATTTATATGTGTTGTGTATAATAAGGAATTTGGTATGGAATTTTTAAGCTTTTTCCCCCTCCCTTCCATATGGAAGTGAAGGGATTTGATGGTTCTATATAATAGGGGGTACTTTGGGGACATAGAATACCTAAATAATGTTAACTTTTGCATATTTGCCACAAGGGGAAAACCATCTGTCGGTTTAATTTTCCCTAAATTAATGTTTTGGGTGGGTTATGAATGGGGTGTGGGGATTTTTTTTTCTTCTCTCCTCCTTCCTCTCCTTTTTTTCTCTCCCCGGTCCCCCTCCTGCACCTTTCTCCATATGCACTCTCCAGAAACTCACATTTATTTAAAGAATGAAGATAGATAAAAGAAAGATATGTTTATTATCTCAAAACGCTAAGGGTCTTAATAGCCCACAGAAACGTAATAAGGCCTTACACAGCTTTTATAAAGAAAAGGGCAATATCATTTTTGTGCAAGAATCTCATTTTAATAGAAATAAAGAACCCAACTTTACAAACAACTTCTTTCCAACTATATATGAGAGTTCTAACAATTTAAAGAAAAACGGGGTTTGTATACTGTTTCACAGAGACTCACCATTTCAACTTATCCAGATGGATAAAGATGAAGAAGGTAGATTTATTTGCTTAGTGGGACTATTGTACAACAGACCAGTTACATTAGTGAATATTTACGCTCCAAATAGAGGGCAGAAACTATTCTTTAAGAAAATATGTAAAAGGATACTAGATGTGCAAAAAGGTACCTTAATCATAGGGGGTGACTTCAATATACCAATGGAGCGTGTTGAGAGGACTGTTCTAAATTTAAAAGTAATATTTCTAAACATATTATTAAATCAGTTAAAACAAATCTTCTCTCTCTGTCTTTAATAGATGTTTGGAGGACACTTCACTCAGCTATTAGAGATTTTACTTACTATTCTTCACCCCAAAAATCTTATTCACGTATTGACTATTTTTGGATAGATCAAAATAGTTACACCTTAGTCCAAGAGGCCAAAATACATAACATCACTTGGTCGGACAATTCTCTTATCTCTATGCAGATAAGCTGTCCCCAAAAACCAATAGTACCATACCAATGGCGCTTAGACGACAATTTTTAAAGAATCTTCAAATAAGACAGTCCATATTAAAATCTATAGAAACTTACTTTGACACTAATGCTATAGAGGACACTTCACCAAGTACTTGGTGGGTAGCACATAAAGTGGTAGTAAGGGGAGAATTTATAAAACATAAATACAGATTAAATAAACAAACCAGAGAACAATATGTACACCTAATGGATTCACTTTCCAGGGCAGAACATAAACATAAGAGGGACCCATATAATAAACAACTAACAGACTCCCTTAAAAAGGAGCGAGAAAATCTTAACTCTTTTTTGGATAAGGGAGTGCAACGCAGAGCTTTACAACTTAAAAAGGTGTTTTTTAACGGTGGCAACAAAGCCGGGAGATTGCTAGCACGAACACAAAAAAAAAAAAAGAACGCTACAAACATATGTATCCAAAATAACAGATGGGTTAGGTAACTATAAGATAGGGAGTCAGGATATTGCTAATGTATTTCAGGGATATTATCAACAATTATATAACCTGGACAAACAAAATAAATCTAAAAATGTTTTAATAGATAAAGCTAATTATAGCAACGAAACAAAGGTTCCTACTATAACGGATTCTCAAAAAAAAAATGTTAGAAGAACCCTTTTCCCTACAAGAGATCACACAGACCATCAAAAAATTTGCTTGAGGGAAAAGTCCAGGAATAGATGGATTTAGTTCACATTATTATAAAACATTTATTGAGACCCTAGCTCCAAAACTTTTACTTTACTTTAACTCATTAAGCTCAGAACCCCTTTTCGAGAAGAAATGCTTGAAGCTAAGATAATTGTATTACATAAACCCGACAAAGACCCTTAAATACCAGCAAGTTACAGACCTATCTCATTATTGAATAATGATGTTAAAATGTATGCTAAACTTATAGCGAATAGAATAAATAAAATATTACCGGATATTATAAATATAGACCAAGTAGGTTTTGTGCCGAGTAAAGAAGCAAGAGATAACACCATCAAAGCATTATATTTAATAAAGTATGCTAAAATTTATAAGATACCCCTGGTTACACTCTCGTTAGATGCAGAAAAGGCTTTCGACCGGCTGGATTGGTCCTTTCTACAATTAACACTTAGTAAATTCAGCTTTGGGGAAAAAATTATACAACGCATCTTCCATCTTTATATACTACCGTCGGCCAAAGTAAAAATTAATGGAGTGCTTTCGGAGTTGTTTAAGATTTCAATTGGCATTAGACAGGGCTGTCCCCTGTCCCCCTTATTATTTGTCCTCTCTATGGAAATATTAGCTGCTAAAATCCGTTCAGATGTAAATATTAAAGGTATAAATATAGGGGAACAAGAATATAAGATATCCTTATACACGGATGACATACTATTAACAATAACGGACCCCGTAAGGTCCATTAAAAAATTAGATTTGATATTGCAGGAATTTGGGATCTATTCAAATTTTCTCATTAACAAGAATAAATCGGAAGCACTTAAGTTTGCGATTTCTCCAAGGGAATATCACGAATGTAAAGCATGTAGTGCATTCGTCTGGAAAGAAACCTCCTTAAAATATCTGGGGGTTCAATTATCAGTTGACGATGAACGCCTTTTTTCGGAAAATTACTCTAAGTTAGCTACTAAACTCCAAATGGATCTTAGTTCATGGAGGACTAAAACGATATCATGGTTAGGGTGAATACATACAGTAAAAATGAATATTCTCCCACACATTTTATATATATTCCAGACTATTCCCATTAATATCCCTTATACTTATTGTATTAACCTCCAGAAAATTATTAATTCCTTTATCTGGAACCAAACCAAGAATTAAAGCTTCTATTCTCTATAGGACAAGGATAGAGGGTGGGTTAGGCGTACCAAATATTAGAAATTACCATAGAGCAATTACTTTACAAAGGATATTAGACTGGCATATAAATTATAAGAATAAAGCTTGGGTTCAGTTGGAAAATAATCTAATGCCATCCCAACCAATTAATATGG
This sequence comes from Bombina bombina, assembly GCF_027579735.1. Taxonomy (NCBI): domain Eukaryota; kingdom Metazoa; phylum Chordata; class Amphibia; order Anura; family Bombinatoridae; genus Bombina; species Bombina bombina. The sequence continues at coordinate 358,463 of NW_026512754.1, forward strand.
ACCCCAATGGAGGGTAGACCCTTAAATATTATGCAGTTCCCAATGATTAAGCATATTTTTTTAAACTGGGGAAAAATAATAACAGAGTATCCTTCTATTTCAACTATCCCTTCACCTCTACTCCCGATTACAAATAATGCAGAATTTCAAGGGGGGCATATACCTAGTTACTTTAGCCAACAAAAATTATATCAATCTATGCCGTTATGCCAATTTATAGAAAATGGGAAGCTCAAACCCCAACAGGATCTGTTGAACCTGGCTGATGGTACTTATGGCAAATGGTTAAAATATTTACAAACAGGGGGAACTTCCGGGCGGCGGCCATGATAGGACGCAAGACTGACTACTTCTTCAGGTCCTGGTGCTAATCTGTACACAATCCTTTCTCTATCACCCCATCAAATGGTAATTTTCACTTATCATTATACAGAAGAGAGAGCTTTTGTGAGGGATATCGGTACTCTTGGATTTGACGCTGAATTCAGCCTACCGGAGAACTTTTAAGGTTGCGGCCTGATACTCAACCCCCCGGCAGGGCACTTGCCTCTGTCGTTACAGTGCAGTGTAAATTCCGCAAGACACTGCAGGACCTTTTAAAACTGATATTTTGGGGTAAAATGTCTGCTAAAATGGAGAAAGCAGCGGAGGGGACACTATTAAATATCCTAGAAGAACATTTCCAAAATTTACATACGCTATGTAAAAACTGCTTTGATGGGATATACCAAAAACGTGAGCTACATAGGGAGAGATATGGCGACCTGGGGAAATCTCCTACTGCTGCCGCTGACACTACTAAAGAAGATGGGCGCTGTGAAGGGGCACATCCACCGATCAACATTAGTCCGACTCCCCACATACTTGTAGCTCATTCAATATCAGAGTTGCCGACTACCTATAGCGGAGAGAGCGAGGGGCGCTTGGCGGTGTCCTCATTGCCCTCGCCGGTGGAAGTGAGTATGCCTGATGTGGGCCTGATAGTTCCACCGCTTCTTGACCAGGATGAGCCCTCAACTATGGGGGTTAATTCTAGCCCTGCTCTATCAGCAATAGTGGAGACCGGACACCTGATTGAAGTTGGAAGCCTAAATAGACAACAGCCGAAGTGGATGAGGGAGCTGTCGTCGATACAAGCAGATCACCGAGACTCCGTTTCCCGACAGCGTGTGATGCTGCAGCCGCAGGGGGAGAATGCCGTTATAGTCACGCTGCAGCTTCAACCCACAGAGTCTCTTAGCCTGCTATGCTTACTACCGGAGTCCGGACATTCACTGGCTAGTGGAGCGACTATTAGCAAAGCTACCGTTGCAATTACGGATCCCCACTCTTGCCCCTTTAGGCTAAAAGATATGATATGGAGAGGTGGACTCTCAGAGGACTTCACCGTCTGTGTCTGTTCAAAAAGGCAAGATGGCATAGGTTAGACGCTTCTAGAGACTGCCACTTTGCTACTGTAGTTGTGAAGCAGTATACTGTGCAGAGACCTTTGCAGACGCTCACTTCCCTAAATAAACTCTGAGATGCGACTACTTTACCTACTGTGTAACCTACATGCCGTTATGTGAAGGGTAACCAGACATAGAACATGGGTACATACATATCCTAGTGACGCCAGATGGCTGATGATACCTTTTTAGGTTGTAAGCTTGCTTGTGCCCAGAACCTAGATATTTATAAATTAGTTAATCACTGACTCTAATGTCTTTGCTAGTATATAAAATGATGTGGTACATTAGGGGCGACATAGTAAATTCTGTATGTTATCTTAACCCGTTTAATTTGCAAGCCCTGTTAGAGCTGTAGCAAGCAGACCCCATTGCTCTTTATTATAGCACTGAAGGGTGGAGTATGAACCCTGACAGACTAATGTATGACATGGGTACAAGATGAGGGGTGGGTTATGTGTTCAATAGCCTCATTATATATGCTCTTTGCTGCAAATATGCTTTCTTGTTATGTTCCTTGTTATATTAGAATTCAGTTATGCAGGCATTTCCCCCTCTAGAGAAATTAGGATGATTATCATTTATGCTATTGCATTTTAATGTGCACCTACATACTTGATTGATGTGTTAGCCCTAAGGCTTCTTTACAGATACTAGGAGACTTTATTAAAGCTATAAAAAAGAGGTTCTCATTAGGAGACCCAAAAGTGGTCTCTCTTACTAGGATCAGCCTCCTATCCAAGGTTTATGAGTTTACAACTGAGGCCCAAGAGTGACCTCTTGTGTCACATGGGAGGCATATGGAATATCAGGCATTTTATCTACATACTGTGCTTTTGAACACGTTATAGTACCTGTGTAATATTATTTTTTGTTCTGCTCTTTTACTGCATGTATGCCTTACAATGAACCTCAATAAAATAAAATTAAAAAAAAAAAAAAATATTTACAAACAAAAAATGTTGTGGTACTCCACCCAGAGAAAGCAAATTTAACTAGGCAACTAACCATTTTTGAAAAAATCTGCTATAATGAAACTCCAATAAGAAGCACTGTTTCATTTAGTTATAAACTTCTTAATACTTCGGTAGAATTTATAAAACATAGTTATATGCAAAAATGGGAAATAGAGACAGGGTTACAAATAGAAGACTCAGAATGGCGGTCTATATGTGCTAATGTAGCTAGATCTTCCCCCTCTTCGAATATACAGGAATTAAATTATAAAATACTTACTAGATGGTATTTAACGCCAGCTAGAATGCATAGTATATACCCTAATGCCTCCAATCAATGCTGGAGAGGATGTGGTGGGATAGGTAATATGCAACATATATGGTGGGAGTGTCCTAGGGTGAAAAGTGCGTGGGGAATAATCTCAGGATGCATTCAGCAGATAAGTGGGAAGGAAGATTTTCAGTTGGATATATATACAGCCCTATTAAATAAACCCATTAAAGGTATTTGCAAAACAAGAGCCAAACTAATAATGTATGTACTAAACGGAATAAAATCTTTATTGGCTAGAAATTGGAAAAAATTAAATGTCCCGGATAGGGAAATGCTATTTACAAGAATTAGTGAAGTATTGATGTTGGAGGAATATACTTATTTAAGATCCAACAGAGAAGAGGTCTTTCAGACGATACGTTTCCATTGGGAAGAATTCAAATACACAAATCAAATATAGATCTGTGAGATTTTATGGTGCATGGGGGGACGGGGGAGTGTGGGACAGGATTTCTTTTATTTTTTTTATTTTTTTTATTTTTTTTTTGTACGGTTGATTCTCGGGTGTTTGTAGTAGGTGTTGTTTTGTTAGGTATAAATATCAATAAGGTTTTTATAGAGAGACTGTATGTCTTAAAAGGTAGTTTATCTGTATATCAGAATCACTTCAGCTACTCTAAGGAATTTCTGTATATGTTTTAAGTGAGTGTTTTTCTATTGTGTTTATAAAAATAAAAAAAAAAAATAAAGGTGAGCATTATTCTAATTCTTTCTGCTATACTGTGTACTAGTATATTCATACTGCACCATAAATAGTTTTCTGTTTCCTCCCTTCTGCTGCAATCTGGGACCCTCACTCCTCACCCTTATACATTCTTTCCATTGATAATGGAATTTCTAGATATAGATGCTATTGAAACACATCAGGAGGAACTTTATAAGAGCAAAATAAACATTTGCATAACACACAGCGCAAGTCAAAATTACCTTATCACTATATATATATATATATATATATATAATATTATTTATATATATATATATATATATATATATATATATATATATATATATATATATAAAACAAAGGAAAAAGGAACTCCCATACAGCTTAAAAGTCAGTGTTGATTGTGCAACACCCCGTATCAGTTATTGAAGGCTGAGTTAAGACACTATGTACAAAGCACCTTAGTAAAATGTTTGTAGAAAATTTATTGAATATACATTAAAAAGTCCAAACAGAAATTGAGTATAGACACACTCACTCACAGATAGCTGAAAGACAAGGATAGCGGTGACGTCATCTGACGCGTTTCGCGCCGGTTGGCGCTTTCTCAAAGATAGTTTTGGGAGTGTTCTTAGTGAGACTAAATAGCCAACACTAAATTCAGTCACACCCACAAACTAATTGACGTATTGTTTCTGTTGCAACAGGTGCCGTAATGTTACATTCTTATTTGTTATCCCACACAACAAGACCATAGTGCTGCACTACTGCAGCTCAAAAAGTCAGTTGGATTTTTAAAAAGAAAAAGACATTATTGTAACCTGTGCATCAGAAACTTAAAGAAAAAAGACACATTCAACTATCAATCTATCGTACATATCTTCTTTATGGCTACACTATAGGAACATTGTGTTAAAAAGTCACAAACATGGGTTTAAAGAGGTCATTATACATATGCTGAGGTGAATTGAACATAATAATATTAGGAACATAACATTTATTTTGTCCCCTTCAACATTTCTCAACAGCACATGATAGAAAGCTACCTGTTTAATCGTTCATAGGAAACATTTATAATAACAACCTAGTTGTGAGGAATTATTCTTACACATTGTTCTGTATTAGCACAGCCAGAGTGGCTAGTGCATTAGTTACATACTTAGCGTGACAAAATTATTGCGTAGCTGCCAAAGACAATTAATTGTTAAAACATAGAGATAGTGATTAAAATATTAAGAAAAAAGAAAAAAACAACTATAGTAAATGAGGAGACACTTGTGTCACAAAACCACATACATGTCTTAAACAGGTTACATCTTGATAAGAGAGTATCTACTGTACGTCAACATGTACCAATACTTGTTTTGAACATAACCAGAGAGTTTACATACTTATTTGCTCCAAAGAGAGTTTTTTTAGAAAATGCTATAGCCAACAGAGTTGCTATTAGTGCATACCTTGTACAATCCATATTTAATTCAAACCGCAAAGAGGAGGGGGAACCAAATTATAGATACCATATCTTACACAGAAAAATTAGTTATCACTGATGTATATTATTAATATAAACATCTATAAAATTGAATGTAGTATTGTTGGCTATTGGTCTCTATAAACCCTGATAGATATCTAAATCCCATGTCAGATTAATACCTTTGGGTTCCTTGGTTTCTAACTTAAAGATCCACTGTACTTCAACATCCAATAATTTTTTATATCTGTTTCCACCTCTTTTGTTCAATGGAATATAATCAATGGCTTGAAAAGTTAGGGCTTTTTTTATTCTCTATGTGTAAGTTGAAATGTTTAGCCACTGGTGTTTTTGGAGGATCCCTTTCAATAGATGTGAGGTGCTCTCATATCCTATCTTTTAAATTCCTACTAGTGGAGCCTGTGTATTGTTTTCCACAGACCTCGCATGTAATAACATAAATAACATATATTGAACAACAGTCCAATCTGTACTTTATATTATGTGTAGAATTATTTGCTGTCAATACAACAGTCTCCCCTGTTTTGCAGTGCGTGCATACATTACAATGTCTGCCACAACGAAAAAATCCCTTCCTTGCTAGCCATGAATCTTTGGTTTTAGACTCTGACTTATAGACATAATTAATAAGGCGACTTCCAATGGTAGATGCTTTTTTTGGGATAAACTTAATACCTTTTTCTAAAATTGTTTTGCATTCCTGGTCAAGGGTTAGGATTTCAAGATTTCTGTTTATTATACTCTTAATTTTACCAAATTGATTGCTGTACTGTGTAATGAATTTTGTTTCATCTGCAGATATTGATTTAGCATTTCTTTCTTTCTTTTGATTTTGTAAGAGTTTGCTTCTGTCCATATCCCCTCTTTGTTCTAGCCTATTAATTAGATCTAAGGAGTGTTTATCATAATTCTGTATGTCAGTGCATATTCTCCTTATTCTAATTAATTGACCCTTTGGAATACCTGTTTTTAAATGTTTGAAGTGACAAGAGTCCGCTCTTAAAATTGTATTTCCTGAAATTGTTTTTCTATACAATTCAGTGGATACCTTTCCTTCTTCTCCTCTTAACTGAATATCTAGGTATTCTATAGATAGTCTATTAAGTTGATAAGTAAACTTTAGATTAGATGTATTATCATTCAAATGGCTAACAAAGTTTTTAGCTTGTTCTTCTGTTCCTGACCATATTATTAGCAGGTCATCTATATATCTTACATACATTTTAATGAGATGACTAAAGGTATTGCATTCTCCATAGATATATGTTGACTCATACCATCCTAAAAACAGATTTGCGTATGAGGGGGCGAATTTCGCCCCCATCGCCGTTCCGCAAGTCTGTAAGTAGTAGCATATACATATTGGTATAGATATATAGATATATATATATATATATACAAAGATATATATATAGGAATATATATTTATAAAAATACATATTGGAATGGGAAATATTTACTGTAATACATAGTTAAACCCTTTTTTAAATATGCTTTTACATGTTTTCAGCTAATTGACTGCAAAGGTTTCCAATGCATATCAATATATATATGTCTATATATGTATACATATGTATGTTTGTGTTTCTATGTGTATATATGTCTGTAAATGTATATATATATATATATATATATATATATATATATATATATATATATATATATACACACACACATATAAATACATAAATACATATGTACACACAGCACGGGCGGGGCTGACAGAGAGCTCTAACAGGGGGGATAGAGAGAGCAGAAGAGGGGGGATAAAGAGAGGGAGAGAGACAGCAAAAGAGAGGGGGGGAGAGAGACAGCAAAAGAGAGGGGGGAAGAGAGCACAAAAGAGAGGGGGGAAGAGAGCACAAAAGAGAGGGGGGGAAGAGAGCACAAAAGAGAGGGGGGGAAGAGAGCACAAAAGAGAGGGGGGGAAGAGAGCACAAAAGAGAGGGGGGGGGAGAGAGCACAAAAGAGAGGGGGGGGAGAGAGCACAAAAGAGAGGGGGGGGGAGAGAGCACAAAAGAGGGGGGGGGGGAGAGAGCACAAAAGAGAGGGGGGGGGAGAGAGCACAAAAGAGAGGGGGGAGAGAGCACAAAAGAGAGGGGGGAGAGAGCACAAAAGAGAGGGGGGAGAGAGCACAAAAGAGAGGGGGAGAAAGCACAAAAGAGAGGGGGAGAAAGCACAAAAGAGAGGGGGAGAAAGCACAAAAGAGAGGGGGAGAAAGCACAAAAGAGAGGGGGAGGAAAGCACAAAAGAGAGGGGGGAGAAAGCACAAAAGAGAGGGGGGAGAAAGCACAAAAGAGAGGGGGGAGAGAGCACAAAAGAGAGGGGGAGAGAGCACAAAAGAGAGGGGGGGAGAGAGCACAAAAGAGAGGGGGAGAGAGCGCAAAAGAGAGGGGGAGAGAGCGCAAAAGAGAGGGGGAGAGAGCGCAAAAGAGAGGGGGAGAGAGCGTAAAAGAGAGGGGGAGAGAGCACAAAAGAGAGGGGGAGAGAGCGCAAAAGAGAGGGGGAGAGAGCGCAAAAGACAGGGGGAGAGAGAGAGAGCAAAAGAGAGAGAGAGAGACAGCAAAAGAGCGGGAGAGAGAGCAAAAGAGAGGGAGAGAGAGCAAAAGAGAGGGAGAGACAGCAAAAGAGCGGGAGAGAGAGCAAAAGAGAGGGAGAGAGAGAGAGCAAAAGAGAGGGGGGAGAGAGAGAGCAAAAGAGAGGGGGAAGAGAGAGAGCAAAAGAGGGGAGAGAGAGAGCAAAAGAGAGGGGAGAAAGAGAGCAAAAGAGAGGGGAGAAAGAGAGAGCAAAAGAGAGGGGAGAAAGAGAGAGCAAAAGAGAGGGGGGATAGAGAGAGAGCAAGGGGTACTGCAAAAATTGTCCCGTGTACACAGGCTTTAGGACTAGTACATACATATTTAGACATGTGTATGTATGTATCTCTATTTTAAAGCTCTTTGTCTGCCTTTTTTCTAACACCTGAGACCTCATATCTTTGAGCCCTCATAACTTTATATTGCATTTTTTTTAAATAATATTTATTAGACAGTGTTATGAGTGCACTGTTAAATGTATTTTTGATGGGGGGGGGTTCCGCACCTTTTAGTCAAACAATTAACCAGAGCTATATGAATATACTTTCTGCTTGTAATATGTGCGCTACTTCCGACAATCGCAAAGAGCCGCAATAAACCCCTTTTCACTTGGGTGCAACTGTTAGCGCGCCACTCGTAATTTAGCCCCAAATGTTTTAGGAAATACCATCAATCAATAAAGAATGTATTGAAAATTACAAAACTTTAAAATATTGGTAAAATATTTAAAAACATGTTTAAATAAAGATAACATAATACTAAGCATTGTAATAATTGTCAAATAGATGTGTCAAATGTTAAACTAAAACTACGCTGCACATGTTAAAATGCTGTGAAAGTTGCATTATTTATAAGTCAAAAGCATATTATTTTCCTTGCACAATGAGATTTCCTACCTCTGCTAGTGGGCTGAACAGGGGCGTTCAAATGGTGTAGTGGAAATTTCTCCTCCAGGTTTGGCGGATTCTGTAAACATTTTTCCCCTGCAGATCTCAGGGTTTTTTTCTTGCAAACTAAAAGGTGACAAGATTGTGTCAAAACACAGGGAATAAATGGTATTGTTTCCCTTTACCATCTATCTATCTATCCATCCATCTATCTATCATATATCTATCTATCTATCATCTATCTATGTATCTTCATAAGTAAAGGTGTTCAGTACTTGGCTGGACACACAACAGTCTCTCCATTCTCTCCAGTTACTCCATTGAACCTATTCACTAAAGCTCAAAAGCTTCTGAGTTTTTTTATAGAGAATATGCTCCCTAGAATAACATAAATTGATGAGTTTGGAAACTCAGTTATTAATTCTACCCAGTGCTGTGTTACTGGCTTTGTACTTTTAAAGAATGATTTACCTGAGACAAACCACAAGTATACATAAACAGTAATTATACACCTATATGTAAATGTATCATATACCTAGATATTCCTCTCTGGCAGGTGTGACCTCAGTCATCTGATGTATCAATCAGGAAGAAGAATTTGCAGGAAGAGGAGCCTGTGATGATTTTTCTTTAAAAAAGATAAACAAAAGGTAACTGAAGCACTGCGGGTGAGAGATGGATAAGAGAGGCACTCAAAGCCTTACTCTGGCAGGCAAAACATCACAATCAAGTGAGGAATGACACATAGCAGGTGATACCCCTATGAGTATTAAAACAATTCTATTCCATTATGGTGGACATTAGTTTGAAGTGATCCAGAAATACATTTGATTCCATTAGTACAATAGATTCCATTGGTACAATAGGGGGGTGGAAATGACATGGAAGTTATATTTATAAGAGTTCTGAAGTAAGCATGGTAGAGAGAAAATAAATTGCTATAAAATGGGAGACATTTACTTTTTACTTTAACACCCTAATATAATTGTATCAATAAAGATTATTCTATTTTAAAAATTCTATATATGTTTACCTTCCTTTAACTGACATTAGCATATATCTGTACCACAGTGTACTGCAAGCATTGGGTTATACAGTCATGTGAAAAATAAAGTACATTCAATGAATTCAATGGTTTTACGTATCAGGACATAACAATAATCATCTAGTCCTTAGCAGGTCTTAAAATTAGGTAAATACAACCTCAGATGAACAACACATGTCTTTCCTCCATGGCACTGTGTTATCACACACCTGAATGCCCCCAGACCAGCAAACTGCTAAATCTTCAACTTTTATAGGGGTGGTCACACTTGCTGATGATCAATTAATCAAGGGCATTTGAGGAGCAGCACCTGGCTGCTTCTTAGCTTCTTAATTCCTATGAAAGCAGTAAGGGTGTACTTAGTTTTTCACACATGGATTCTCCATTTTGGCTTTATTTTTGTTTAAGGGACACTGAACCCAATTTTTTTTTCTTTCTTGATTCAGATAGAGCATGCAATTTTAAACAACTTTCTAATTTACTCCTATTATCAATTTTTCTTCGTTCTCTTGCTTTCTTTATTTGAAAAAGAAGGCAGCTAAGCTATTTTTTTGGTTCAGAACCATGGAAAGCACTAGTTTATTGTAGGTGAATTTACCCACCAATCAGCAAGAACAACAAAGTGTGTTCACCATAAATGGGCCAGCATCTAAACTTACATTCTTGCATTTCAAATAAAGATACCAAGAGAATGAAAATAATTTGATAATAGGAGTAAATTAGAAAGTTGCTTAAAATTGCATGCTCTATCTGAATCATGATAAAAAAAAATGGGTTCAGTGTCCCTTTAAATAAATCATAACACAGTGTAATATGTTGTGTTGTTGTTCATCTGAGGTTGTATTTACCTAATTTTAAGACCCACTAAGGACCAGATGATTGTTATTATGTCCTGATACGTAAAACCATAGAATTCAAAGAGGGTGTATTTTCTTTTTCACATGACTGTGTGCACATACTGTATCTGCCAAGAAAACATTAAAGTGAATGTAAATTTTGATGAACCAGTGCTCGGGTTTTAATAATCCTATTAAAATCAGGGGCACTTTCATTAATCAAACTTTACATTTCACTGGTTTTGTTAAAATACTTACCTTTTCTTTGTGAAAGCCGCTCCAGCGCTCCCCCTGCTCGTCGTAAGCCTCTTTCTACATCAGAAATTACAATCCCGGCCTTCCTCCAATCACGGCATTGCTTTAGGCAATGATTCCCAGGGGGGGGGGAGCCATGGATGCAGGATGCCGGAATCGTCATTTCTGATGTATGAAGATGCTTGCAATGGGCTAGAGAAGCGTTGGAGTGGCTTTCAAGAAGTAAAGGTAAGTATTTTAACAAAACCAGTGAAATGTAAAGTTTGATGAATGAAAGTGTCCCTGTTTTTAATAGGATTTTTAAAAACCGGGCACTCATTCTGCAAACTTTACATTCACTTTAACAGGTGACATTGAAATACAGTTAAATGTGATATAATATACTGTACCTTGCCTTTTTCTTATAAAATGAGTTTATGTGCTTTGACAGTGAGCTTGCTTGAGAATACTCTGGCAAAATGGCAAATGATATATTTGTTCCATAAAACCTAATAATGCTCTAGTTAAAGTAAAAGCAACATTTTCATCTTGTGAGCTGCAAAAAAATTTGCTTTTCACTTTAGAAATAATATAATTTCCAAAAAAGGTGAAATCAAGGAAAACAGAGGAGCAAAATAAAAACCATCATCAAACGTGTTCATATACATAAAAATTGGGTGGGGACCATAGACTCTCACCACCATGAAAGAAATTAAATAGGTAAGCATACATTTTTTTCTTTGATAAGGTGATGAGAGTCCATGATTCATTGCGTCTGGGAATAAACCATGGCAGGATAAAATGGAAAGAAAAGGGTAGGAATCTATTTTCCAGACACTGCTGTCTGGAGAACTTTCCTACCACAGGCCACATCAAACGAAGCAAAAAACATTAAAATGATAAAATTTAGTAAAAAATATGTTGCTGCCTTGCAAATCTATTCTACCGAAGTCTCATTCTTAAAAACCCAAGAAGTCGAAAGAGATGTAGTAGAATGGGCTGTGATTCATTTCGGAGTAGACTTACCTGTCTCCAAGAGAAACTTGGGACTAAAGAGCTGAAGCCAAGTGGCTAAAGAATCAGCTGAGGCCTTTAGACCTTTCTGTAGATCCGAGAAATAAATTAAAAGACTATAAAATTGTCGAATTCTTTGGTAGCATGTAAGTAAAACTGCAAAACCCTAACCACATCTAAATTACAAGGATGTTTTTTTCCTTTGAATTTTATGGATTAAGAGAAGGAACTACAATCTCTTGATTTATATTCTCAGCTAAGTTGATTTTTGGCAAGAAATCCAAGAAAGAGCTGACAATTCTATCTAAAGCCTGGACATCATTTTGAATATCAAGTCGTTTTGCAATCTTTTTTGTGACAAGCTGAAATTTGACTTATACCGGTACCCAAAGGATATATACGTTTTTCAAGGGAGAATGTTATGGTAATCCAACTGAGAGATGCAAAGGATCAGAGGATATGCTGTTAAAGGAAAATGAAAACGAGAGGTTTAAAAGATATGAAGCAAATCAGTAGAGGGCTGTGTCTTGGATGCCAAATGAATGTATGATTTCTAAGAGGAGAGGATGGTCAACTGTGTCGAAAGCAGCAGATAGGTCCAGAACAATTAGTAAAGAGTATTGTCCCTTTTTTTAAGCTGATAGATAATTTGTTACTTTAGTGTGAGCAGTTTCTATTGAGTGTTTAGGTCAGAAACCAGATTCTAGTGGATCAAGTAAGTAGTTAGTTGAGAGACATTGAGTTAAGCAATTATAGACCAGTCGTTCCAATAAATAGGAAGCAAAGGGAAGTAAGGAGACTGGTCATCCAGTGCTAAACACATTACAGCAGAGGATATAAATCAGGGAGTTTATCAACAAAACAGAAGGAGGCTAGGGACCTATCGCTGCGACACTTGTGACTAACTCCCTCACTGAGAGTAATTGTGTCACTGCCCCATATTCCAGTCTCCCCTCCTTCTCAGTAGCAGCTTTTTGAGAGGGAAATTCAGGCCTCAACTAAAAAAGTTTAAAACTGGCATACTAGTGAGGTGGGAGGAATGAAGTACCCTTGAGAGGTTGGTTTGGGAAACTTTGCCTCCTCCTAGTGGCCAGGAAGTGAATCCCAGTCATAAGGGATCGTGGACTCTTATGAAAACATAAGGACCACCTTATGAAAGAAAAAATGTAAATAATGTAATAAAAAGTATAATGTTCTATCTTAATAATGAAAGAAACATCTGGGGTTTTATCTCCCTTTAAGGGTGTAAGGATTCCAGTCCTGCTTTTACTTTTTGCCTCAACTTACCTTCCTCACCTGTACTTAAGGCATCACCCCGCCCCAAACAAGTGCTTAGTTGTTGAGTATTGTTTGCTGAAACCAGTGCTCTGTTTCTTATAAGCTATATAATTATCAAAAGAAGATTTACTTCTACTACTTTAACATTTGGATTTACAAATACCAGCTGCAGTTTGGTCACAAAGGGACTAATAACAACTAGTCTCATTCATCCTGAAGATTGCTATTCCAAGAAGTATTAAGTTATTCAACTCCTCATCTCTACAGGAATTGCTATCTAATTTCCAACAGGAGGATTCTACCAACTACTACTACGGTATTAGTATCAAATCTAATTTACCTTGGATGCCTTAGGTAACGGCTAATTACAAATTTCATGTTTCCTTTTTGAACTTTTGTAAACTGACTTTGTCTCTCAGAAATTACTTTGATTGCAACGAATGTTTTATTTAATTCTATGAACTTCCTTTGAATACATTCTCATACCGGACAGTAACGGACTTTATGTGACGTCACACAGCCTCATACATCTCAGCGTGCCATACAGCTCCTTACAACTCAGCGTGTCTCACAGCTCCATTTACAATCACTAGTCTGTGTTCAGTTTTCCACGCTGCAAGCCTTACTCTGTGTGCTGTGTCTCGCAGCAGGTCACGCCCCTGTCAGCAGCTGCAGTCTGTGTGTCTCACATCTCTCATGCCTCAGTGATTATTACAATGAACACTATCTCTCACATTTGGGTTTGAGCACAATTATTGTCAAAAGTTGTTATTAATAATAATACTTATTTTCAGCCTCTAAATATTTATATGGTATAACGATATAATATAACCATATAAAGACTTACTGCCATTACTTATAAAAATCACTCTGAATAAAACAGTCTATGCTGATATAATAGCCTGTACTTCAGTTGTGAAACAAATATAATTTATTTAGACTCTGCAGTTGTGATTCAAATAACCAAGGAACCTGATATAACAACTAAGCCATAAAATATGGATCCAGCAGAGCTTCCTCAAATTGTTTATAATTTAACACAAAGAGTTGACCAACTTAGTCAAGCCTTTAGAGAGTTACAATTAGAAAATGAAACTTTAAGAAAAGTAATAAAAGACACTGTCTCTATTAAACAGTGCCTTCCTGACAATCTGTCAGAACCATTTATTGCACCTCCAGATTTTTTCAACGGAGATAGGAATTTATACCGTCAATTCAAAAATGCTTGTCTGCTTAATTTCACCCTTAAACCTAAAACATACCCAAATGATAGGGTTAAAGTCCTTACAATGATAAGCTATTTAAGAGGTGAACCTCGCATATGGGCAGACACTCTCTTTGAGACAAATAATGCTGTTCTTTCATCTTTTTCATCTTTTCTGGATATCATGGATGAATTATACTATGATTCTAACCTACAGTATACTTCTGAGAAAAAGATGAGGAACTTAAAACAAGGTAACAAACCTGTTGAATGTTACATAACAGAATTCAAGCAATATTCTATTGACTCTCAGTGGAACGCCATTGCTTTAAAAAACCAGTTCAGGCTTGGACTCTCTGACGCAGTAAAAGATGAATTAGCCCAAACTGAGTTACCTGATACATTGGAAGGCCTTATGAAGCTCAGCAGGCAAATTGATAGGAGATTACGTGAAAGAAGATTTGAACGTCAATACCCTGAAATTGTTCATAAGAAGGATAAGGTTTTTAACCATTCCACTTCTAATAGTCCTCATACTGGTTCAACTGGTGCTGAAGCAATGGATATAAGTTTTTTCAGAGGACCTCTAACTCCTGAAGAACGTATCAGAAGGAAGACTAGAGGCCTCTGCATGTATTGCGCATCCTCATCTCATACCTTAAAGGATTGCCCATCTTTGCCACAGAACAAGAAGAGTAAGTACCATACCAATCTTTCTCTCCAGTCAAAGCATAACAACCCTCTTCATTGTTCTTTACTTCTTTCTCTACAGTGGGCAAATAAACAACTGACCATTCCAGCCATCTTGGATACAGGAGCACAAGGAAACTACATTGACAGTTCTCTGGTTTCTAAAAATAAAATACCATTGATAAAAAAGTTGTCTCCTATTTTCCTTCGTGTGGTTGATGGCTCTGAGATATCATCAGGGCCAATTACACATCACACCATCCCGCTCTCTGTCACTACATTAAAAACACATCATGAACATCTCACTTTTGATGTAATCACTTCTCCATTATTCCCAATAGTACTTGGGCTAGCTTGGTTACAGCTACACGAACCTGATATTAATTGGAAATCCTTAAAAGTTCAACTAAATTCTGATTTCTGTCAACAGACTTGCCATAGAATTTCTTTTCACAGTTTATCCTCCACATCAGAAACTCTGATACCAGAAATGTACAAGCAGTTCTCTGAAGTCTTCAGTAAGAAGGAAGCAGATACCCTTCCCCCACACAGAATCTACGACTGCCCTATTGAACTGAAACCTGGAACAACGCCACCTATTGGACATTTATACCCACTTTGTCAACCGGAACTGGATCATCTAAAAACTTACCTAGATGAAAATCTAAAGAAAGGGTTTATCCGTCCTTCAGTTTCTCCTGCTGGTGCAGGAATGTTCTTTGTGCGGAACAAAGACCAATCTCTTCGGCCTATCATTGACTTCAGACAATTGAACAAAATAACCATAAAAAACCGATACCCTCTCCCCCTCATTCCTGAACTCATAGAAAGACTCAGGCATGCTCAGATTTTTACTAAATTAGATTTGAGAGGGGCGTACAATTTAGTGCGTATCCGTGAGGGGGATGAGTGGCTTACCGCTTTTAGAACTAGGTATGGGTTGTTTGAATATCTAGTTATGCCTTTCGGCTTAACTAACGCACCCGCAACTTTCCAGTTCTTTATTAATGACATTTTCCATGATCTCCTTGACACATGTGTTGTTGTCTACCTAGATGACATTTTAATCTATTCCACAAATCTAGAAGAACATATCAAACATGTTAGTTGGGTTTTAGCAAGACTCCAAGTCCATCGGCTATACGCCAAATTGGAAAAATGTATTTTCCACACCAACAAAATAGAGTTCCTGGGTTACTCCATCAGCCCAAATGGGATTCAAATGCAAGATAACAAAGTGGAAGCAGTAAAATCATGGCCCACACCTTCAACACGGAAAGAACTACAAAAGTTTCTTGGTTTCAGTAACTATTACAGAAAGTTCATTCGCAATTTTTCTAAAATTGCAAAACCTCTGACTAAATTAACTAGTGCTAATTGTTCTTTCCAGTGGACTAAAGAACAGGATGATGCGTTCAACTTCCTAAAGAATTCCTTTTCATCTGCCCCCATTCTGAAATATCCTGATCCAAACCTTCAATATACCCTAGAGGTGGATTCTTCAGATTATGCTCTTGGCGCTGTCCTCTCCCAAAGACAGTCTCCTACAGAACCACTACACCCAGTTGGGTTCTATTCAAAGATTATGACTCCAGCAGAGATCAATTATTCCATTGGGGACAAGGAACTTCTAGCCATTAAAAGAGCCTTCGAATTCTGGAGACATCTCCTTGAAGGTACCTCCCTACCTATAGTGATTTATACGGATCACCGGAATTTGGAATATCTACAAAATAATAAAACTTTATCTGGACGTCAAGTGAGATGGAGTCTCTACTTTAGTCGTTTCAATTTCCAAATCATGTACAGGCCGGGTTCAAAAAATGGGAAGGCAGATGCACTCTCTCGACGAGATCCAAGACCTATACAGGAAGACTCTCCTACTAGCATTCTTCCCCCTACTCGATTCCTTGCTATCCTATCTCAACAGGATAAGGAATATCAATCTGATCTTTCTTCAGAAGACCAAACCCTACTAGATAGACTAACCCTCCAGGATGGTTTTTACTTCCATGGTTCTAAACTTTATATTCCAGAACGTTTCAGACAGAAAATAATCAAAGATCATCATGACCCTCCACTAATTGGTCATCCAGGAATCAAACGTACACATGAGCTCATCTCCAGAAGTTACTGGTGGCCATCGATGAAAACCAGTATAAAGGAATATATACAACATTGTACAACCTGTACAGTATCAAAACCAGAAAGGAGACCTCCCTATGGCTATTTAATTCCTTTGGAAGTACCGGAATCTCCTTGGTCTCATTTGGGAATGGATTTTATAGTTGATCTACCACCTAGTTCTGGACAAACCACCATTTTAGTTGTTACCGATCATTTTACTAAAATGGCACATTTTATTCCTTTTCATAAGTTACCCACTTCCATTGAAACAGCATATTTATTTCTAAACCACATTGTACGATACCATGGGTTACCATCCATTTTAACTACTGATAGAGGAACCCAATTCACCTCACGCTTCTGGAAAGCACTCACTAAAGCACTCCAAATCGATCAAAGGTTAAGCACAGCCTTCCACCCTCAGACTAATGGCCAAACTGAGAGACTCAATCAGTGGCTTGAGCAATATCTACGATGCTATTGCTCATATCATCAAAATAAATGGACTTCCTTTCTCTCCATGGCTGAATTTGCCTATAACAATACCATTAACAGCACTACAAATTACTCTCCCTTTTTCGCCAACTATGGTTTTAATCCAAGATTCACTATCCAAACGACTTCTACACATGACTCACCATCTGTTGATGTGCTAACACAAAACATAGCTGAAAATTTCCTACATTTACGAGATAACATCAAACAAGCTCAGGCGTCTCAGAAGAAATTTTATGATTTACGTCGTAGAGCTTCTCCGAAATATTCTATAGGGGACTATGTTTGGTTATCTTCCAAAAACATTAAAATGCACTTACCAAGTAAAAAATTGGCTGGGTTGTTCCTTGGCCCATTCAAAATTCTACACATCATCAATGAAAATGCCGTCAGGCTTGATCTACCTGATTCTTTACCCATCCACCCAACTTTCCATGTATCATTATTGAAACCCTACTTGGGAGATAAACCTGATGTACCTCTTCTACCCCCTTCTCCTATTCAATTGGGCACTGATGTCTATGAAGTTTATGATCTTTTGGACTCAAGATTTTATAATGGGGAATTACAGTATCTGGTCCGATGGAAAGGGTTCGCCCCAGAGGATGATACTTGGGAACCTCATGCACACATTAATGCTCCAAAGCTTATTGCTCGTTTTCATAGAAGATATCCAAACAGACCTAAATTCCAACCCGTGGTCGGCTTGCTTGAGGGGGGGGATCTGTAAGGATTCCAGTCCTGCTTTTACTTTTTGCCTCAACTTACCTTCCTCACCTGTACTTAAGGCATCACCCCGCCCCAAACAAGTGCTTAGTTGTTGAGTATTGTTTGCTGAAACCAGTGCTCTGTTTCTTATAAGCTATATAATTATCAAAAGAAGATTTACTTCTACTACTTTAACATTTGGATTTACAAATACCAGCTGCAGTTTGGTCACAAAGGGACTAATAACAACTAGTCTCATTCATCCTGAAGATTGCTATTCCAAGAAGTATTAAGTTATTCAACTCCTCATCTCTACAGGAATTGCTATCTAATTTCCAACAGGAGGATTCTACCAACTACTACTACGGTATTAGTATCAAATCTAATTTACCTTGGATGCCTTAGGTAACGGCTAATTACAAATTTCATGTTTCCTTTTTGAACTTTTGTAAACTGACTTTGTCTCTCAGAAATTACTTTGATTGCAACGAATGTTTTATTTAATTCTATGAACTTCCTTTGAATACATTCTCATACCGGACAGTAACGGACTTTATGTGACGTCACACAGCCTCATACATCTCAGCGTGCCATACAGCTCCTTACAACTCAGCGTGTCTCACAGCTCCATTTACAATCACTAGTCTGTGTTCAGTTTTCCACGCTGCAAGCCTTACTCTGTGTGCTGTGTCTCGCAGCAGGTCACGCCCCTGTCAGCAGCTGCAGTCTGTGTGTCTCACATCTCTCATGCCTCAGTGATTATTACAATGAACACTATCTCTCACATTTGGGTTTGAGCACAATTATTGTCAAAAGTTGTTATTAATAATAATACTTATTTTCAGCCTCTAAATATTTATATGGTATAACGATATAATATAACCATATAAAGACTTACTGCCATTACTTATAAAAATCACTCTGAATAAAACAGTCTATGCTGATATAATAGCCTGTACTTCAGTTGTGAAACAAATATAATTTATTTAGACTCTGCAGTTGTGATTCAAATAACCAAGGAACCTGATAAAGGGGCCTATTTATTATTGTGCAAGCGGACATGATCCGATATTGCAGATCATGTCCGCTGCACATTGATAAATGCCAACAGCATACGCTCTTGGCATTTATCACTGCACCAGCAGTTCTGGTCAACTGCTGGTGCAATACCGCCCCCTGCAGATTTGCGGCCAATCAGGGGCTAGCAGGGGGTGTCAATCAACCCGATCGTATTCGATTGAGTAGATTTCTGTCAATTTCTGTCCAGCCGCCTCAAAGCAGGCGGACAGGTTATGAAGACTCGCCAGAAACACAGGGCATCAAGCTCCATACGAAGCTTGATAAATATGCCCCAATGTCTTTAAAAACTCCTCTTTATTGACAATGTATTAAAAATATATCGGCAATACAAAACAAAGAATTAGACCTGGTACATTACCCCCATCTATAATTGGACTATGCATTTACAAAATTGCCGGCTCTGCAAGCCTAAAATGGGGGCAGGTCAACCAGACTGCCACGTAGTTAAGCCCTCCGAACCATTTGCTGTTTGTATTTAATTGATCAGCCCTTGGGGAAAGAGGCTGTAGGGGGATTTCAATGTTGACATTGTTTTGTCTTATAACTGGATTTGAACTCTTTAGCAAACGTTGTGTGGAGCACGAAGCAGAAGTCCATAGTCCTACTCCTTTTAGATCAGCCATTCCTGACTAGTAAGTATACCGATCTGAGGAACAAAAATGATTCTTTTTTTCATACCTCACTTGAGGTATTTCAGCAGACTATTTAAAGTCCAGACATATGCTTGGTTGCATAAGAAGAGGTACTGTAGCAGCAGTAAAATTGAGCATTCTATGCAACTTTAAAAATGACTAGTTAGGCCTCAGTTTAAACAATGTATGAATAGTTCTGGTGAAGATATATTTAAAATTATATAAATAAGTTAGCAACCTTTTAATGCAGGGCTACTAAAATGGTACATGGTCTAAAAAACAAAATTAATGCTTAACTAATAAATGTATTTATTTCATGGTGGTGAGAGTCCACAAGCCATTACTTCTGGGATTCAACTCCTGGTCACTAGGGGGAACCAAAGACACCCAACATTTCATAAGCTTTTTTTATGTATATTTTTATTGATTAACTTCAGACATAAGTTTGTACAATCCAGAGTATAGATATAAAGTAAATAATATCTCTGAGATACAATTTTTGTGTCCATATAACATCCAAAAGCTCATTGTGTTCCCATAAAATAAAGAATCAACATTGTCCCATCACTATCTTTATACACATAGTAAACAGTGGACTATAAATTCCATACGTTCACAACATATAACCATGTGTTGCTGTGTTAAACACCAAATGAAATACAATTAATACAATTAGTAAATCTCCACTATACAACTTTAACACTGTTGACCATCCCCTTCTCCTACGGACTCTCAGCTCTCTTGGGCTCTGTGATACTGCCCTCTCCTGGAATCACTCTTATCTCTCTAACAGATCCTTCTCCGTCTCTTTTGATGGCGACTCCTCTTCTCCATTGCCTCTGTCTGTTGTGGTACCTCAAGGCTCTGTCCTGGGTCCTCTACTCTTCTCTATTTACACTTCTTCACTGGGTAAACTTATCAACAGCTATGGCTTCAACTATTACCTCTATGCTGATGATACCCAGATCTACCTTTCCACCCCTGCACTCTCTCCTTCTGTCAATTCTCACATCAGCAACTGCTTATCTGGCATTTCGTCCTGGATGGCCTCTTACCACCTAAAAATAAACATGTCCAAGACCGAACTACTTCTAATCCCCCCTTTAACTCTACTCCAGTTTCTAATTTTTCCATCACTGTTGGCGGCACCACTATCTCCTCATCACCCCAAGTCCTCTGCTTTGGAGTCACACTTGACTCAACTCTGTCCTTCATTCCCCCCCATCCAATTGCTCTTTTCATCCTGCAGCGACAACCTACGGAATATCTCCAAAATTCGGCCGTTTCTGAGTGCTGAAACTACCAAACAGCTAATCCACTCCCTGGTAATTTCCCAACTTGACTACTGTAATAACTTACTAACTGGCCTCCCTCTCTCCCCTTCAATCCATCCTAAATGTATCTGCCAGGCTAATCCACCTCTATCGATGCTCTGTTTCTGCTGCACCTCTCTGTGAGTCCCTTCACTGGCTCCCCATTCACGGCAGAATTAAATTCAAAATTCTCACCCTGACCTACAAAGCCCTCACCAATGCTGCCCCACCCTACCTGTCCTCTCTAATTAACAAATATACTCCAGCCAGCCCCCTAAGATCCAACAATGATCTGCTCCTTGCGTCCTCTATCATTACCTCCTATCATTCTAGACTACAGGACCCTCTGGAATGCACTTCCTCGAGCTGTCAGACTTTCCCCTAACCTCTCCTCCTTTAAACATTCCCTAAAGACCTTTTTGTTTAGGGAAGCTTATCACCTGACTCATTAACAAATTAACTTCACTTACCTAACAGCTGGCATTATCTATCTCCTCACTAACATCATTCTCACTTTTGCAGTCCCCACCTAATGTTTCCCGTCCTCCTACCCATCTAGATTGTAAGTTCCCACGGGAATAGGGCCCTCAATTCGCCCTGTATTTGTCTGTAAAATGTTGTCTTTTATTGTATTGTTTCTCCATTGTACTTTTATCCTTGTACCCATGGGCAGCGCTGCGGAATCTGTTGGTGCTTTATAAAAAAAGAATAATAATAAAATAATAATAAAAAAAATGCTTATCCCTTATATAACATAAGAAGTTTATAAATTTATATTGTTCACAACATATATCCTCCCTTTCCCTGGGTTGGGAAATTTTAGTGTCTATATATTGAGTATAGTCTATATCCCTATCTTTGGAATTCCAATCTCTTACCCTTTCCCTTCATATATTGCTTTTCCCCCTCCTCTTTCCTCTCCCTTCCTCTCTTCCCAATCGCCTTCTCCATCTTTTAAGATATATTCTGACTATTTAATATTATATTATTCACTCCAGAATTTTTGCTTGATATAATAATCTAGCTTTCTACTCTTCTTGGAATAATTTGGTACATAAAGTGCGCCTTTTATTAGATGTTTCTACCGAGTAGTCATTAAACATGAGGATTTTTTTGCCCTTATAGTTTATCTCATTATTTGCTTTCCTATAAACATTCATAATTTTAATTTTATCCTGAAAATCAGTGACGTGCAGTCACAGGAGGCAGGTGAGGCAGTGCCTCCCCTGGCCAATCTATGTAATTACAGCATTTATTTAAAATTAAAAAATTAAAAAATTAGATTTTTTTTTCTTCATATTGTCACCAAATTGTCAACACTGTAAATTTTATTAAAACCGACCGTAATAACTTATTACATCAATACATTCATATTGCGCAAGACAAGGACAGCCGGCTGTCCTTGCATTGCGCAATATGAATGTATTGACTACTGTGGAAGTGTATGGGATGCTGAGAGACTGCCACCAAGAGGAGAAAAGGTGCTAATGCAGTGCTCTCCAATGCGCCCCATACACTTCCACAGGACGCTAGCCTCCGTCCTGGCCGCCTCTCAGTCTCACTACTAGTCTGACTGACTCACTCTCAGCCAATCAGATTCAGAATTCAGAACTCATCTGAATCTGACTGGGGCTGGCTGTCTCTGAGTGCCGGGCGGGAATGAAAAGGCGGACTGACAAGTCGGGCAAATTGGCCGTTGTCCGAGGGCCCCGCATCTGAAGGGGGCCCCACTCCCTGCATGATGATACTGCTGGAGCCAGCAGTTTTTTTTAAATTTTTTATTAAAATTACGACAATAATTTATTTTATTTCCTTTGGATATTGTACTGTCTGTCTGGGGGGTGGGGTGGTGGTGGGGGCTCTCACATACAGAACACCGGTGGTGGCTGGTGATAGATTGCCCTGTTGTGGGCTTGTGGCTGATGCTCAGCTCCACCCACCCACCGGCCGTGTGCATACTCACGCAACTGCGCAGTACTTCAGCGGCACAGTGACAGCAGCAGCCAGCAGCATGTGGGCACGTGGTGAACTGGAGCAGCAGGAGCCTAGGACTGAGCAGTCAGGCGAGAGGAACATCAGCCGCGATATCATCATCTCTGAGGTGAGATTTTATTAATCACAAGTCCCAACGGTGAGGTGTGCTGCTATCCGGTAAGCAGCTTGAACACACACTTTGTAAGTCTCTCCCACCTCCCTTCTCGCCCTTACATAGCACTTGCACTGTGTGCTGAGGTTACAGGAGGAGTTTCCCCTGGCTTGAATAGTGCCTGAAAAGTGGAGGCTGAGATAGGTCCTGTAGCAAAGGGGAAGGTAACTTAGCTGCTAAAGTAGAAAGGGGTAACTCTGGGTCTCTAGCTATGGCGATAATCAGCACTATTTTGAAGTTGTTGAACTATTACAATTTACACTATTTTAATTTCTATGTGTGTCCCTGGCCAGGATAGAATGGGGTTATAATGATCCAGTCCACCAGCTTCCTTCTAGCACTGCTGGCTGACTGTTCTAAAATTTAAGTAAACAAAACACCCTGTGTCTCTTGCCTCTCGTTTCTCTCTTCCCCAGTACAGTGCTGATATGACACTGCCACTGCGTGCAGCTTTATGAAGTAAAAAGCAATGAACCGAGACAAGAGGGGCAGGGGGATTGCTACTAAGCAGGTTCATACTGTTTATTTAGTTAAAGGAATTCCATTTCTTTGATGCTGATGCGTGCGTGCTGCAGTGCAGGGCAGGAGCTCCCAGCCTCCCTCCCCAGATCTCACTACAGGTCCTGGTTCTTTTTTTTTAACCCCTTTGCTCCTAGCAATTATGTTTCTTCCTTGTCTCCACTCGCTCTCCTTTTTATTCTCTCTCTGTAACTCTCTCCTATTTCTTTCTCTCTCTTCCTCCCCTCTCTCTCTGCCTCTTCCACTTTCCATTTTCTCTCTCTTATTTTCAATCTGTATTAATACTTTAAAAGCTCAGTGAGTGCTAACACTATTACAACAATTATGCTTTGACTTTTTAAATGTGTGTGTGTATATATATATATATATATATAACTATATATATACATACACACACATGATCTGTATATAATATGTATATATATATACACACAATATATATATATATATATATATATATATATATATATACATACACATTATATATACTGTATATCACAGGGGTGTGATTTGAGGTCTGATAAGGGTATGTGGTTATGAGGCTTTAGGACAAGGTGTATGGTCAGAGGTTTGATATGGCTATAAGGCTGGCAGCAGATGAGATTCAGGACCACGCTTCTTTTTTTGGTAGCAAATACAAAATTTGAATATTGCATTATGCGGGCCACTGCCGTGCTTGCCCCCTGGGCCAAAAGTTGCTAGTCCTCCCCTGGTCATAGCAGGTGTCTTGGTTTTTTTGAAGCCTACCCTGATTGCTTATATAACGTTTATATCTTATATATATTCTCATCCTTTATACAAGGTAAACGCTTTCACTGTGCTTAAAACTATTTTTTCCTGCATGTTATGACTAATAACAAAATTAAAGAATAAAATATAGGAAAATAGGTATACCCAGGATTTTCATTTATTAATTATAAACAATAATAAACTAATATCATTCAATAGATTGATATTTTTAACCCCTTAAGGACACAGCCATTTTTCAATTTCTTTCCCTTAAGGACCAGGGCTATTTTTACATTTCTGCGGTGTTTGTGTTTAGCTGTAATTTTCCTCTTACTCATTTACTGTACCCACACATATTATATACCGTTTTTCTCGCCATTAAATGGACTTTCTAAAGATACCATTATTTTCATCATATCTTATAATTTACTATAAAAAAATGTATAAAATATGAGGAAAAAATGGAAAAAAACACACTTTTTCTAACTTTGACCCCCAAAATCTGTTACACATCTACAACCACCAAAAAACACCCATGCTAAATAGTTTCTAAATTTTGTCCTGAGTTTAGAAATACCCAATATTTACATGTTTTTTGCGTTTTTCGCAAGTTATAGGGCAATAAGTACAAGTAGCACTTTGCTATTTCCAAACCACTTTTTTTCAAAATTAGCGCTAGTTACATTGGGACACTGATATTTTTCAGGAATCCCTGAATATCCCTTGACATGTATATATATTTTTTTAGAAGACATCCCAAAGTAATGATCTAGGCCCATTTTGGTATATTTCATGCCACCATTTCACCGCCAAATGAGATCAAATAAAGAAAAAATTCACTTTTTCATAATTTTTTTTCACAAACTTTAGGTTTCTCACTGAAATTATTTGCAAACAACTTGTGCAATTATGGCATAAATGGTTGTAAACGCTTCTCTGGGATCCCCTTTGTTCATAAATAGCAGACATATATGGCTTTGGCATTGCTTTTTGGTAATTAGAAGGCCGCTAAATGCCTCTGCGCACCACACATGTATTATGCCCAGCAGTGAAGGGGTTAATTAGGGAGCATGTAGGGAGCTTCTAGGGTTAATTTTAGCTTTAGTGTAGTGTAGTAGACAACCCCAAGTATTGATCTAGGCCCATCTTGGTATATTTCATGCCACCATGTCACCGCCAAATGCGATCAAATAAAAAAAAATGTTAAATTTTTTTACAATTTTAGGTTTCTCACTGAAATTATTTACAAACAACTTGTGCAATTATGACATAAATGGTTGTAAATGCTTCTCTGGGATCCCCTTTGTTCAGAAATAGCAGACATATATGGCTTTTGTGTTGCTTTTTGGTAATTAGAAGGCTGCTAAATGCTGCTGCGCATCACACGTGTATTATGCCCAGCAGTGCAGGGGTTAATTAGATAGCTTGTAGGGAGCTTGCAGGGTTAATTTTAGCTTTAGTGTAGAGATCAGCCTCCCACCTGAAAGATCCCACCCCCTGATCCCTCCCAAACATCTCTCTTCCCTCCCCCACCCCACAATTGTCCCCGCCATCTTAAGTACTGGCAGAAACTCTGCCAGTACTAAAATAAAAGGCTTTTTTTTTTTTTTATGAATTTTTTTTTAAAAAAAAATATATGTTTAGCTGTGATGGACCCCCCCCCCTTAGCCCCTAACCTCTCTGATCCCCCCCAAACAGCTCTATAACACTTGCCCACATCCTATTTGCTGCCATCTTGGGTACTGGCAGCTGTCTGCCAGTACCCAATTTGCCTCCAAAAAATGTTTATTTTTATTTTTTTTCATGTAATTAAATGTTTTCTGTAGTGTAGCTGCCCCCCCTAATACCCTCCTCCCTCTCCCCCTCCCAGATCCTTTTGAAAATTATTTCCCCCCCTCCCTCTCCCTCTCTCCCCCCCTCCCTCTCCCTCTCTCCCATTCATAAATTCATTGGTGGCAGTGGCTGTTACGCGATCGCGCGCACATATGCGCGCGCACGCGCGCTCCCTGCAGGCCCCCGCACGCTCCCGGCACCCGGCGTGCACATTGCACATTCAGGAACCGGATGCCGGGTAGCGATGGGCCGCCCACCCGCCTCCCTGAAGCTGCTCCCACCCACCAACGATCGGGCCCATCGCAACCGGTGCAGAGAGGGCCACAGAGTGGCTCTCTCTGCATCGGTTTGGGAAAAAAGGTATTGCAGTGATGCCTCAATGTTGAGGCATCACAGCAATACCTTGAAAGCGGCTGGAAGCGATCAGGATCGCTTCCAGCCGCTTTAAACCCTGATGTCGTACAGGGTACGTCGCTGGTCTTTAAAGACCAGGTTGTGTGCGACGTACCCTGTACGACATGTGTCGTTAAGGGGTTAAAGTGCAAATGCAAGCCTTAAAAAAATCTGAACTGTAATATGACACAGGAAAAAATATTTTTATATTTGTATTTCTAATTCTATTTCAGTTAAAATGGTAAAAGGAAGGTAATATTTTAAAAATAAAGCATAAAAAATACCATTAAAACATTTTAATATAAAATGCCTCATTATTTGTAGAAAAAAATATATACTTTTTATAATAAAAAAATGTTTTGCCCCAAAATGCTTAAACAGTCATTATAGTCAAATAATTATATGCTCTGATTAAAGTAATCAGAATTAAACTTTCAAGATTCAGATAGAATATGCAATTTAACTTTCCAATTTTACTGTTTTTATCAAATTTCCTTTGTTCTCTTGGTATTCTTAGTTGAAAACTAAACTTAGGTAGGCTGATAGGAGTGTGCATGTGTCTATAGAAGTCTATGACAGTAGTGTTTGTAGTTATGTATAATATTGCTATAAACATTGTTATAAATACTGCTGCCAGATGGCCTAAGACACGTGTATGCTCCTGAACTGATGTAAGATTATTTTTTTAACAAAGGATACCAAGAAAACTAAGCAAAACAGAAGTAAATTGGAAAGTTGTTTAATTGTTATGGTCTATCTAATCAACTTAAGTTTAATTTTGAATTTCCTGTCCCCTTAAATGGACAGTAAAGTCATAATTAGACATTCATGGTTTAGACAGAGTATAACATTTTAAACAACTTTCCAATTTACTTCTATTATTTAATTTGCTTCCTTCTCTTGTTATCCTTTGCTGAAAGGTTTATCTAGGTAAGCTTAGTAGCAGCAAATAACCTAGGTTCTAGCTGCTGATTGGTGGCTGCATAAATCTACCGATTGTCATTGGCTCACCCATGTGTTCAGTTAGAAAACAGTAGTGCTTTGCTGCTCCTTCAACAAATGATACCAAGAGAATGAAGGAATTTTGATAATAGAAGTAAACTGGAAAGTTGTTTAAAATTGTTCTGCCTAAACCATGAAAGAAATTATTTGGGTTTCATGTCCCTTTAACGTTTAATTTTGATTTTACTCTCCTTTTAAAAATTGATTTCTCTAAACCTGCCCTGGTGTCAGTTAAAAAATGGAGACAGTTGTATCGGATACAATGTATCCTTATCTTTAGTATAGACGTATACTTATAGGATCATACATCTCTTATTTAAAGGAAATATATTAGTTTTAAATAAGTTATTTGTCAAATTTATACCAGACACATGATACATAAAGGGACTGTAAAATAAAAATTAAACTTTTCATGATTTAGACAGCACACAATGTTATACAAAGTCCCAATTTACTTCTAATATTAAAATGTGCTTTTCCTCATTGATATCTTTAAAATCATACCTAGGTAGGCTCAGGAGCCTCAATACACTACTGAGAGCTAGATAGGAATTGGTAGTTACATATATATGCCTCTTGTCATTTGCTCACCCAATATGTTTAGCTAGCTCACAGTAGTGCATTGCTGCCCCTGAGCCTACCAAGGATTACTATTCAACAAGAAGATACAAAAAAAGTTAAGCAAATTTGATAACAGAAGTACATCGGCATATTGTATACAATTACATGCAATTTCTCTCTGATATGATAGTTTAATTTTCACTTTCTGTCCCTTTAAAAGACCATATAATTATTTAAAATGTTCTTTTCAACCAAGCATCACATGACCGAGGGTAAGCTAAAAGTGTTTTTTATTTTTATCCTCTAAACCAGACTCAATTTGTCCTCCACCAATATACCGGACAATCTGTGGGCACAATGATAGTTGGGTAACACAATGTCCTACCTAACAGCACTACCTTAGCCCAATGTTAATCCCATGATGTATATTTTTTATAACTAATCAGTAATTTTACCCCTTGGCTGCCAGTAATACATAAATTAATGATTTCACCTCTTTAGCTGCCAGTAACAAGTAAACAGAAGGGATTTTACCCCCTTGACTGCCTTTTACTACTTTCTGCTCCATACTGTAGTGCATATATGCACAAGCACTTGTTCATTTACAATATTTAGTTCTTATTAAAAATATTTAAGGAAAAAAATTGTCTCTTTATATGGCAATGAAAAACATGGTGGGGGAGGGGCATATGATGTGGGAGGGCCAATAGAGGTGGGAGGGGCACAGGAGAATTGGAGGGTCAATATGATGGGGGAGGGTCAGAGGAGGTAGGTAGGTGGAGCAAAAGGGGCGGGCCTGTCCCACTTTTGCCCGGGGGCCCTGGTTGGTCTCAGTCCGCCCCTGAATGAAATAGATCCTTTCCGCGTGCGGTCACGTGTCAGAGCAGCTCAACGGCGCAGAGAGTCAGACGTGGTGGGTGTCAGTCAAGTCTGCTCTCTCTTACTACTACACTACATTACTGAACGAAGTCAGTCAGCAACCGGAGCGTAGAACTTGAAGACTACTTCTTGTTGTTATCTATATTTGGCAATTGGCGCATCTTTTAGGTAGGTGTCAGTGGCGGTGGCGGGCCTCAGCCTGGCGGCAGTGTGAGACAGAGACAGACTGTCTGTAGTAGTTCT